>NW_028280464.1:0-29223 GCF_059751315.1 Micrasema longulum
AATAAGAATGGCATATCCATCTTTATTCTACCACTGCGCCTAGGCGTAACTTTGAACTAGGTTTATAAGTAAGGCCCCATATTAATTAAAAATATTATTACTATGCAAATTAACTGATCCCAAGTAATGTCTACATACATCACATTATATTTATGACATATTTCTAATTTAACAATTTTTTCGTTTACTTGTAATCCTTTTCAATTGTTTTTAATATACAAAACAGTCGGTAGAAAACCTGTCGGTAGAAAAAAAAAATGTTGAAAAGGAAGAAATTTTATATTTACTTGATTGTTATTAATATTATTTTTATGTTTTGTTATTTATTTATATATATATGTCCATCAATGATCATAATGTAAAAATAAAACCAACTTCGGTTTAACACAAACTGTGCTTCAAAAACCTTATGTAACTATTATTTTTATCAGTCCATTTCTTTTTTTTTAAATGAATGAATGAAATTGGCAATGAATCCGAATATGTGGATATTTTTAAATTTGGTTTTATTTTCTTTCATAAAAGCTAATTTGCTCATTAATCAATCGTTTTTTGTATTTTCTTAAAACTTGTTTTATGTTTATGTAATGAATACACGAATTGAATTCATTTCCTTAGAATGTTATCTGTTATATTTAATCTATGGAGAGCTGCTTAGCGCATATTTTGTTTGAAACACTCACTATCAGAATAAATACAGTAACTGCATAAAATTTATTACTGTTTACCAAATTTTAATTCAATTATATTTTCAAATTTGTTAGTGAAAATAGAAATAAAAGACGACCGAAGATGACGTGGAAGCGATGAAACCAGTCACTGGTTATTCCAAATGTTTGGATAAGTATTTCATGTCTTTTTTTTTCGACAATAATTATATTTTCTTATCTAAAATAATAAAATAAAAACACACATACGTTTTACGGCTTGTCAGACCATTTTACAAATTTCGACCTTCATACAAAGAGACATGTGTTATTTATAAAGACATCCTATTACAGTCAAATTCGATTGTCACCACGTTCCTTTGGCAAATAATCACATTCGTGACTTTGGATTTTAGTTGACTTAGTGTAAGTACATATACTGCTCGTATATCTAATATCTATGGCATACGTGAAATAATATTAACACAATGTAGTGTAGAGGATTTTCAAACCTATTATCGAATACTTGGAATTGCATTATGCATTTTTTTATAACGATAAACTAAAAAATAAGGTCGTACCATAATTACAAATACGTTAAATACCTATTTGAAAAATGACTGATTTCAGTGATTTTTTTTCACTGACTTGCAAGATAAAAATTAAAAGAACAAAAGATATTGAGCTCTAGAAAAAAGTTCAAATTTTGACAAAATATTTTTAAAATTTGGCTAGAATTACTACAAGTACTTTAAATATCCCATAAAAATGTCACATTTTAACATATTTCAGGCCACTCTCCCTTAAGTATTATACTGTAAATTGTTGTCAACTTTAAGGTCAAACTGAAAACGTGTTTCTTTATAATTTTTGGAACTCTTTAATCATTTCTAGATAAAAGGTTTTTCTAACACATATCTTTATATTAAATTTATTTTTATTATTTTCAGTTAAAAATATTCCTTATGGATTCAATTCTGTGTTCGTCTCGAAGGATTTGAAATACTGTCGTAAAAATTTGCTCTTAAAATAATGAAAGAAGCATAAAAATTCTTTGGCATTTTTAGTTTGCATAAAAATAAAAAAATATTTTTTTTAGTAGCTACACCAATAACGTTAAAAATATATCAGTCTAATGCTTCAACTTAATAAAAGTGAAACACAGTAGTGGAAAACTTTCCATTAAATTTACCCAAGCCGTGGTCTCGTGGTAAGTGTGGAGGACTCACTAAAACGCAACTAAAACATAATTCCTTTTTAAAACTCATAATTTCTGTAATTTTTTTTTTACAAAAAAACCACTTTGAACATGCAGCGCTATACCGGAAATCGAACCTGAGACCCTAGGCATGGTAAGCAAACACGCTAAAAACTACACTATGAGGTGGACTTATCTCCTGAGATATTTATAAGAATTGGGATTTTGACCAAATAGTAGTCATTGACTCGAAGTCACTAGGGTTCTATTTCGCACACAGAACTTGGTGTTTTATAGGTAACTAGCGGACCCGGCAGACGTTGTCCTGTCCAAACGTTGGTTTGCCTGCTATTAGTTCTACATTATCTCTGGATATAAGCTTGGAAAAAGACTTAAATAGGTACCTAGGTACTTGTTTATGGTTGAATTCCAAAACATAAAATAAAAAAAATTTGCAAACGTCAAACTCCGGTCGTCTCACCAACAAAGGGGTGTACTCATGTAAGAATGCGATTTTTAAAAATTTATTGAATTTAATATTATTTTAATGTTAATAAAAAGAAATAAACGTGTAGAAATAATAAGGAATTTAAAGAAATAATCTGATTGAGATTTACAAAAAACAAATGCTATTTGTAAACATTCGAAAACACCCTTTTTTTATACACGAAAAACAACTTCTTTCCATTTTTTCGCAAATGCATTCCCCTCGAATGTAACCCTGGTAGATCAATGAATCAAACATTTATGCTTCTAACTTCTTTTTTACATATTCGATTGAAAATTTTAATGTCTACAAACACAAACAGCGCAAAGATCTATATTTTTCTGAAAACCGCACGTGAATCGGTTAAGCCGTTTAGGAGGAGTACGGTGACATCACACGTACAGAGGAATTATATATATAAAGATTTTTATGTAATCACTTAAGCAAGCCAATCTGAGATCAAAAGTTCTCACTCAATCAGGACCTTAAGAATGGTAGGCAAACGCGTCAACCACTACATAACGAGACAGGCTTTTCTCCACCAAATTTCCTTATTTATGTTTTTGATCTGAGATCAACCATCGAGTCGAAAACACTCGTCCAGGGTTCTGGTTCTATTCCACACAGAGAAACTGTATTTTTTTAAATAGAGTAGTGTAAAAAGTATTAAAATTATTACTCTTGCAGGTAGTTGATAATTAATTTTGCATGTTTTATTTCACTAAACAGCACACTAACTTAGGAATTCTGTCAGGCGCGGGTCGCGTGGGATGGTATTAAAAGTAAATACTACTTGTAGTGGAACTAATTGCATCTGAAACTTCAAAACGATAATAACAAACGGTACAAGAGTTTCTAATGGACTTGGTTCGTATTAAAAGAGCAATACGACGCAAATATGTTCGACTATTCCCGTATGTTAAAATACCACAATTTAGTAAACCGGCTAATATTGTTCCTTATCATGGACAAGCTGAAGCTTTTTTATTGCAGTTACTATAGTTGTATTAATGTTCTAGGAAATACATATTATTGTAATTCACGATATTCCTTTCTTTTGTTATTCTTTTGTTCCTTTCTTCAATTCAAATATTAGGTTCAAAGTTTCAATTTTCGATCTCAACAATTTCGTTATTCTTGTGACTCGATTATAAAGATGTACATGCATCATACAGTCTAGGGAACCAGATAAGTTGTATTGACAATTTGCACATGAGCCAAATGAAGTTTAAACTTGCTATTAAAGAAATAGTTTAGGATTTTGACTGATGTTTAAATATTTATGTTCATTTATAAAAAAAGAAAAATAAAAGTATAAATAAATACACGTCAAATATATTTATAAACCTACGACTAGATATTTGTTTTTTTTTTTTTAGTTTTTAAAATTATTTTTTTTTTAGTTTAAAAAAAAAAAAATTAATTATTAAAAAAGGTTCATTATTTTGTTTCTTTTTATATTTTGTTTAAAAAAAAAAAAAAAATTATTTAAAAAGGTTCATTATTTTGTTTCTTTTTATATTTTGTTTTTAAAACGGTTGAAAACCCCTGAGCGCTTATCAGGAGACAGTTAGTATTATTCATAGGGCATTCAATATACATTGCAACAATACCAACAAATCAATGATTTATGATTTTTGCCATTTCGAATATACCGCGTAATCCTTATTTTTATTATTTTTAAGTATGTTAAGTATTAAAATCCCAAAAATATTATACAAAACATTTATAAAACAACTGTGTAATATAAATAGTTATATTGTTATTATATTATTTCATAATTTTGTAATAGAACACTGTATGTTGATTGTATTAATGATTATGTTTATAAAAAGCATTTGTGCTGTGTACACACTATATAACTAAATAAACTAAATAAATTTAAAAATATGTATATTTCGCTATGAAAAATTATACACTATCATCATATCAATATTAGCGTTGATTTGACTGAACGCAGCATTAATTTTAACGATTAAATAAATAAATAAATATAAACTGTTCTTGTTGTTCTTGGTGTGGGAAAATTATTTATTTTTTTTTTTCATAAAATAAATATTTGCGTTCTTGTTTCGATTTACCGAAATATTTTAATTTTGGGGCCATTTTCAACAAGTTGTAAATAACTAACAATTAGAAAAGGGAATTGATATGGGGTAGAATGTGGTTCGAACCTCAGATCTCTGATTCTCGAATCCGCAACACTAGGCACAGGACCAAAACCTGATATTTGAATTATTTTTATATGCCTAACTCACTTGAAATTGAGAATATAAAAAAAAAATGTGTTTTAATTTTTAATTGATGTTTCTGATTCTTTAGTATTTTATTTATTTGTTTTATCATTTTTTATTAAGGCATAAATAGTTTTCACACTGATTTCTTTAAAAATTGTAAGTTATATGTAAAAGTTCTGACTTAAAATGAGAAACTCCTATCTTAGCTAGTCATGACCAGAAAAGAACTATTAATTCTGTGCCTTGGGTTAAAAAGGGCCAATGATAGTTTTTTTTTCTTGCCATCACTTTTGGAGAGGGTCGATGTGAGTTAAAATATATATATATATATAGCACATTTATATACACCCGCATGGCGGCCTCCGTAGTGTAGTGGTCAAGACGCTTGACTCACACACGAAAGGTTCCGGGTTCGATTTCCGGAGAGAACACAAATATTAAAATGTGATTTTTCTCAAGCCTGGGTGTTTTGTGATGTAATTCACCACTGTAATTGGGCCCCTGGCCTGTTGTGGTGCAACAATAAATAAATAAATATGGAATTGTTTTTTTAATTGATTGTAGTTTCAAACACATCAAAGAATTTAAAATAACGCCTTAAAATAGCTGTAAAATTACTCTCTTGTAATGTAGTGAAATATGACATTGGCTCTTTTATCATTAAAACAAAATTGTTCGTAATAAAAAAAAGTTTTCGCAGTTTTGCACTGTTGAATTTGTTGTTTTTAGAAACGCTTTTCTTGAAGAAAATATGTGTATTATGTATGTGTAAATGATTAATTACAGAGTTATACTTAAGATGTTATACGATATACGTTTCATGATGGAGTTTTAATATGAATGAAGTTTTCGTAAAACAAAACAACTAAAAAGCTCGCTGTGACTAGTCATTGACGTTTCTCTGATACACCTGTGATTCACGTTCCAGACGTTAATAAGATTATAAAGCGGAGAGATAATAATTATTGCAAATTGTAACGTTTATTTCCGTTACAAAATATTCCGATGAATGGTTGGCATACCTGATCATTTTCGCTCTAAAATAAATTATCAGGTTCGATGTAAATCAGCAAATATGTACATTAGCAAATACTTAGACTTACAGGGTGATGTGAAAGTTAACCATAAAACAAAAAACGTTGAAAAATCAACACATAAATAGATATACAAATAATATACATTGATACTTTAATATTGATTATAAATTAAATTGTCCTTTTCCAAGCACAAGCAGGCTTCTGACTGGTTCTTTGGTTTTGTAACTATTCTTGCCATCCGGGTAGTAATACTAAGGGCAAGTTTTAAGTATATTTTATTTATTTAAAATAAACCAAATATATTTTTGTTGTGAATTTTATACGAGTAGTACAAAACAACAAAACAAACCATCATGCCGATGAGGATATGGAAAGATGCAATGTAAAATACACCACAACACCCAGACTGATTGATAAAAACAAATATCTTGGATTTTTTCTCGCAACTGGCGGGAATCGAACCCGGGACGCCAGTTTCAAGTTGGCCGTCTTACCATCTGCACCACGGTGCCTGACTGAATTCTGTAATTCCTGTATATACCTATATTAAACTATTTTTTTTTAATTACAAAAAAATCGTAAAAGGTATTTCTTGGCATGGGATTTCGTGAGGAATACATTATAACCAAAATAAAATCACGTAAATTTTTAATTAATGGAATACTTAATAAAAATAAAATAAAAAAAGGCATTTTGTTACAATTCATGTACTAACGTTACAATACAAATTAAGAACATTAGTACATGAACTCAGTTTGAGAGTCAGTGATCATTAACGGCCTCCGTGGTGTAGTGGTCAAGCCGCTTGACTCACGCACGGAAGGTTCCGGGTTCGATTCCCGGTGAGAACACAAAAATTAAAAATGTGATTTTTCTCAAGCCTGGGTGCTCTGTGATGTAATTCACCACTGTAATTAGGCCTCTTGGCCTGTTGTGGTGCAAAAAAAATGAAAAAATAACAAAGAACGTTAAATAATTATTTTTAAAGTATAGAAGATAAAAAACAACCTAAAAGCTAGCTGTAAACCAAAAAACTAAGTTTTTTGTGTAATGCAGACTACCGACATTAACATAAAAAAATAGAGACGTATTTAAGGATACCAGTAATTGAAAAAATATACTCGCTGAATTTTCAATTCTATACCTGAATAAGTAAATCTCAACTTTCATGTCAATTTGAATTGAATGAACCCGGACTAAAAGGGTCAAAGAGATATAAAGTTTAAGCTGTTAATATACAAAACAAGAGACACATAAAATATAATTTCTTCAAGGAATACTAATATAACGAGTAGGTACATAGACAGAGAAGTAAGTGTACCTGTTTTCCTAACAACAATAAAAGATGGAGACTATAAAATCCTAAATGTTAGTATGGGTGCTTTTTCATTGTTTCAATTATCGTAAAATCCTAACCAGTCCCTTCGGACAGTAGATTCGCCCTCCTTTCTGTAACCTTCATTCCAGTTCTACGCTCTGCCTTCAAACTTCTTCACGATTTGTCCCCAAAAGCCTCATTTAGAATTCTGTTAAATGTAAGAGCTGTTAAAATTCATCTCAATGTGAAATTTATACCTTAATAAATGTTATTTTAAGTGCTTTAACGTACCTTATGAATCAATTATACGAGTACTACGACAAAGATAGGTAAATCTAAAATATTATTTTGTATCTAGGAGTACATATTTTGTATTTTACCTACAGATGAATTAAAAATCATTTTTAATCATAATTTTAGAAGTAGATTAATAATTTAGAGTACTACTTGCAAACCCGGGAAAATCCATCTTTTTTTTTTATTTTAAGAAAATCACAAAAAAACTGATACAATACTTAACTTCAACTTTTTGTTTAAACTTAATTTTTTTATTATAATCAGTAAATATTTTATACGTAAGCAGTGATGAAAAACGCATGATTATGTCAAGAAACAGTATTGAAATAATAAATTAAATTTTATACATTACCAACTTTGCACTACTCAAGTAGAGATTGCCAGTTTGCAACAATGCCAATAATTTAAAAGTCAAGTCTTATAAATTAATCCGTATTTTTAACTGAGAATGTTAAAAATATTGTAAAAAAATGTATTCTGAATAAGTTTCAATTAATATCTCATTTATTTAAATTTTGGATATTGCCGTAGTTTGCAAGTAGTACCCTCTATTAAAATGAATATAAGTCAATAAATATATTTTTTGGGTGATCCAGTGTAACATGAATTTGTTCCAATGTTTTAGCTACCAATGCAGGAGCCATCTTCAGGGTAAACTATGCAGTGGAACGTTTTATAAACATATGACGTCTTTTCGTCTTCGAACCAATGATTTTGCTAGAACAGTAAAAATTACAGTGCTTGAAGTGTAAAAGAGGCGATTAAATTACACAGGTATTTAAATAACATAAACAAAGATGACGGGCTTAAATTGAAATCAACTTAGTTCTCGGCACTACGCACTACAAAAATGATACTGTACCTACTGCCGACTGCGACACGATGCAAATTGCTAGTACATGAACACATTTTTTTTCTATCAAACACATTGTTTACCTTAAAGATGGCTCCTGCAATGGAAGCCGAATAGTCAAACAAATCCAACGTACCCAGGATCACTAAAAAATATACATATCCATTTAAGATAAAGTAGATTGCGCAGTTCTTTATCATCATCTTCATCATCTCATTTTCCGCACCCAGTGGCCCATGGAGTACTGCATTAGTAAACCAAATGCAGCGTAGTTTGATCACCGGTAACATGAAGGGGTGGTGATAAGTCTTACGCTTTGGATGCCAGTCCAAAAACATTGAAATATTTACACCTATAAAAAAAACATTATTGTCTGACCGTAGTCGTTATTTACAAAATACTAATCATTCAGATTCAATTAGTTTTTAAATGTCGTAAATAAATTATTATGACAAAAATAATAATTGCACAAAAGGATTTTTGTTGAATAAGAACTTTTGTCAGTACATAGAAGCATTTAAAAACACGCAACATTTTAATACTGCAGCGTATTGTGATTTATTTCATAAAAGCAAAATAACTAAGACTAAAATTTATCGCAACATTATTGGAAAGTGACTATGGAAGTCTAGGCATTTACAGAGCTTATAACTTGTCATTAGCTTGTTTAAGTGACAACTTAACGCGCTTAGGACATTCACAATTCTGCCTTAGTTATGATCCACATTTCCCCAACTCTTCCATCTGTTGACTTTTGTGAAGTAAAATAGTATTTCGCGAAATGATTCTCACCCACATCAATAAAATTTTTAACTCTTTTAACTCACAAAAGTCAACAGACGAAATAGCTGAGAATGCTGAATGTTACATGGCCACTTAAACCAGCCAATAATAAGTCGTTAACCCTGTATATGACTTCCATTTTCCCCAAAAATGTTTTCCCAAACACATTGAAATCTTAACTAGGGACTAAATTCCTGCCTATCTGCAAACATTTGGACATACTCAAAAAATGTTGAATAAGTCTTGTTTCAGCTTTATATGGTATTCAAAGGATATTTAAATATTGCAGCGAAAGAAATTCAACAAAGAAATTGACCTATTTAGAAACAAAACCTGAGACTCCATGTACAATACCTAAACGTAACCTTCACAGACCTAGGGTATACTTTTTTCAACAATATTTTGAGTTTGTCCAAATTTTTGTAGACAAGAACTGGATTCAACTCCCAGGGGAGCTGTTTATATTAACATATTACAACAGAGATGAAGAACATTTAAAAAAAGGTAATATTGAAGTCTAGGCATCTACAGGGCTTACGACCTGTGAAAAGCCGATTTAAGTGGCCAATTTGTTAACATTAACATATTACAACAGAGATGAAGGACATTTTAAAGAAGGCAATATAGATGTCTCGGCATCTACAGGGCTTATGACCTGTTATTGGTTGGTTTAAGTGGCCACTTTACACACTGTGTAACATTCACCATTCTGCCCATATTTGAACATCTATATTACTTCAATTCTTTCATCTGTTGATGTTTGTGAAGTTAAAGAGCTGAAACCTTTATTTATGCCAGTGAGATTCATCTAATTGAATTATTTCACCTACATACTAGGCAACGCCTAGAATTTTTAATTTTTCAATTTCTATACTTCTTCATGGACCAGGTGGATTTATCAACAATATTTTGAGTTTGTCCAAATTTTCGTTGACAAGAACTGGATTCAACTTCCTGGGGAGTTGCTTATATTAACATATTACAACAGAGATGAAGAACATTTAAGAGAAGGTAATATAGAAGTCTAGGCATCTACAGGGCTTACAGGGCCTAAAGGTTTCAGCTCTTTAACTTCCTAAACATCAACAGATGAAAGAATGGAAGGAATGTAGATGTTCAAATATGAAAGAATTGAAGTAATATAGATGTTTAAATATGGGCAGAATGGTGAATGTTACACAGTGTGTAAAGTGGCCACTTAAACTAACCAATGACAAGTCATAAGCCCTGTAGATGCCTAGACATCTTTATTGCCTTCTTTAAAATGTTCTTCAACTCTGTTGTAATATGTTAAGTGTACTTTTTTGATTTGAAAATTAAAAATTATGTTTTTTTTTAAAATTTTAAATAACAATAAAACTCTCAATTTCGTTCTTACTTCAACCAAAAAATTTAAATAATGTAATTTTTTGTTAATTTTTACATATTTTAACTTATTTTATTTAAGACTTTTATTATCAGATTTATTTAAAAGCACATAAATATAAGTAGAAATATATTACTAATACAAGAGCCAATTGAAAAAATCACAGTTAATCTTATAAAACATAATACATAAGGAGAAAGTCTACTAAATTGTTTGGGTGTGACGTCTTTATAAGCTTTTCAGGCTCTATGTCTCTT
Source organism: Micrasema longulum (assembly GCF_059751315.1). NCBI lineage: Eukaryota > Metazoa > Arthropoda > Insecta > Trichoptera > Brachycentridae > Micrasema > Micrasema longulum. Next base: position 10,481 of record NW_028280464.1, read on the forward strand.
TATAACCTTAAACGATTGCAAATTGAATCATGCAAAAACACAAAAAAATAAGCAGTTCCAAAATGTCAATGTATATTGGTAAAATAATTTACCGAATGCATCACAACCCTTGTCTGCAGTTAGTAGGTATTTGGTTGGGCAGGGCGCCCGATATATCACGGGATGATGGTTCATCCCTTACTGAGAAGTCCACCCCTGGTTAGTGGGGGAAGAATCACCGACGCGATAAACATACCTTTATTTATTACAGATGCCTAGACAAAAGAAAGTGCCATAAAAGTTGAAACGTTCTGAAAATGATCCAGTGAATTAAAAACATGTTTTAAATTTGTAACATCGGTTACAGGTTCGAATCTAGTACAATTCAATTCTATCCCAAATATTTACGGCTTTTAATCAGATACGTATTTTTGTGCATTCGGCACACGGATTAGATGCATATAATTAAATTAAATCAATTATGGTGCGAAATCGTTCGTTTTTTCATTAAATTGGTCGTAGGGAGTATAAAAAGATGATACCCGCAGAATAATAGAATTAAAAAATAGTTAACATATTACAACAGAGATGAAGAACATTTTAGAAAAGGTTATGTGGAAGTCTGAGTATCTACAGGGCTTATAAAGTGGCCACTTTACACACAGTTTAACACTCACCATTTTGCCTATATTTGAACATTTATATTCCTTTGATTCTTCTACCTGTTGAGGTTTGTGAAGTTAAAGAGCTTAAAAACAACAAAAGACAACAAAAACACTATCATATAGAAAAAGCAAAGACAAACACAGGACAGTCAAAAATACTACATAATGGACTTAAACACTACAACGACCTACCTTACTACTTGAAAACTTTTAATGGAGACAAATTTAAAATTAATCTGAAAAAGCACATGATGACTGAACTAACTAGACTAGACGAGACATAAAATGACTAGACAATATTAAATTTCTAATCTAACCCTAACGGGTTTTTTAAAATTGTAAATAAATAAAAAAACCTTTATTGTTGCGAGTTTTACCTTTTATAAAATGTTCTTCATCTCGGTTGTTATATGTCAATATTTACAGTTCTCTAGGGCCTAGGGGGTTGAATTCAGTTTGTCTACAAAAATTTGGAACAACTCGAAACATTCTTGATCAACAATAGTTTATGATGGAAGAAGAGAAAGAAACAAAATAAGTAGTAATCATACAAAAAAAAACTGCATTTTTCTAATGTTTTAAATAGTATTTTATAGATAAAAGTTCAAAAACGGGTTCAATTTTAACCAATCATTTATTGTTTGTGGCTTATCTTTAAAAAAAAATGTTTAGTTTGTCTAAATGTTTGAAGACCGAAACTGAATTTCACCTCTTAGGGAGTTACAAATATGAACATTTAACAACGTGGATAGAGAGAATATACAGAGGATAGAGAAGAAAATATAGAGGTCCAAGCATTTTTAAAGCTTATGACTTGTCATTGGCTGGTTAAAGTGGCCACTTTAAACGCTATGTAACATGTAATATGTAAATCGTAAAATCTTCCTAGGTGGTGAAATCTGGTCTCTGTCTTTATATTTGTGGACAAACTCAAAATATTATTGATTAAACCAACTGGTCCGAGAAGTGAAAAAAATAAATCTTTTTAGGCGTTGTCTAGTGGGTGAAATAATTTGGTTAGATTAATCTCATCCATCGCTAATAAATAAAATATTCAGCTCTTAATTTAATAAAAATCAACAGATGAAAGAATTGAAGAAACATGTACGTTCATACAAGACTTTGGTTCTATGGATTTGGACTTGTGTCTCAATAAATGGTAAATGAATATATTGTGAATAATTCAATTAAATAAAAAACGAAAAATAAAAAAAAACAGAGACAGAATAATGAATGTTACACAGCATGTTTTATGACCACTTAAACCAGCCAATGAGAGGTCATAAGCTCTGAAATCGTCTAGTTCTCCATATTTCCTTTTTCAAAATGTTTTTCATCCTTGTTAATTTCATTTTATGTTATTACATTTCAAAAAAGTAGTTCATCGTTCAAAGTGATATGAAAAAACCGATATTTGAACTGCAACCCAAAAACATAAAAAATGGATAATTTATTCTGTGATTATGCGTGTCTGGGCTCGTATTACAATGCAAGTTAATATTTGGAGACATGTGTGGAAAAAAGTGTGAAAAATCGAAAAGTAGAGTATATAGGGTTAAAGATATGAACACCAATACAATTATTGATAACATAACATAACATCATAATTCGCTCTTGAAATCGGTTTTCTTTTTTGATAGTGCAGTCGGTTTTATATGAAAAAACTGTATTTAAAATGTTTATCTATGTAAATCATCACATTCATCCACTCGTGCCTTCATTTCTTTTCAATTTTATTTACAAAGTAAAATAAAGTTTTCTGTATGAAAAATAGATTATGTATACAATTTTTCTAAACGTGTTTAATTACAAATTACTGAGGAAAATAATTTTAATTTTCACACAAATATACACATTTTCGTACATCAATACCGAATTTACTTTATACCGTCTTAATATGTACGACAAAGATAGCGCTTGTAATCGCGACCCTGGTGCATTATTTGTAACTAAACTCATGAACATTGGAGTTAGTGAAGCGGAAACTAGCCTCCCTTTTATCGCAGGGGGTGGAAGGTTTGTGAGTCACAGAGCCTGGACCATGTATCTGAGTTAGTGCCCGTAAGCGACATTAAGTGCCAAAGATTAAGATATTATTTCTCGTGCAGTTTTCTACTCTCATTATTTATTTCAGTATGAAGAACGCTTTCTAAGAAGCTCCGTCGTCACGGTCATTACCGGTCAAAGGGAGGAGTAACTATTAGGAGTAATTATTTTTCCAAGGAAACAGCATGCATTTGAAATTATCCAATATATTTTTTAATGTTTGAAAAAGGTATTAAGGCGGCTGTACACGCTGGCTAATATCTGGCAAAACGCTAACGCGTATAGTCAACAAAATAACTAAACTGCCCATACGTTGGCGAGTCGTTCAGTATCTATCCATGCGGGCTGATGCGTGAACGTTCAAACCGCACAAAAAATCACGTGCGCCCTCTTAGGTAGTTTTCGTAGTATACTCAAAGCCGGGCCAACATGTGGACGCATTCAGTCAGCGCTCTTATCGCTGTTGGAAAACCGACAACAGACAGATCAAGCGCCAACACATGTGCCAGCGCGTGTACCAGCTCTGCCAGCCACAAATATTCCCCTCTTAACATTTGCCAATCTGTATTTGCCAACGTATTGGACAACGTATTAGCCAGCGTGTAGAGCCGCCTTTAGATTCAGTTATCAGTATTAAAATATTTTTGTAAACTTGCTTAGTTATATGTTAGCAGTACCTAAAAGATCAGACCGACATGTGACAGTAGAAAAATATTCACTTTCAAACCAATGCTCTACGAGTATAATGATGTTCGCTATACTTCAAGAATACCACTAGATTTTTTTAGTATGGTAAAATTAAACAACATCATGTCTGTACTTTGAAATGAAAATCATTGATATATCAACAATCTTTTGTATGTCCTCAAATCGTTGTTGACACGATATCTTTTTAGTTCGGTTTTTTTTTGCATAATGACGTTTTGCTCGCTGCATAAAAAACCGGATTCACGTGATAAAATTTAAGGAACTTTGGTACAAATTTTATTAATTACTGCATATAATTACCCTTTTAAAGCGTTCTTGAGCGTTCATATTACAAAATGTTTCAATATATTTTTTCCATAATTATAAGAAAAATATCGGACATCAAGTACTACACATATTTCAATAATAAATCAGAAGAACTATGAATTTAAAAAAAAAACAGCAACAGATAAAGTTAATTATTATGAAAATTTTAAAATTGATTTATGTTTCCATATAACAATATATTGCAACTTACTTAACGTAAAATATAAAAATATTATTATGTAAAAAAACATAATATTAAGAAAATACAGTTAGTAAGCGTAATTTGCGAAAAATGCCAAAATGACACCTCAGCGCGGGCCATTATTAAAAAAAAAAAATTTAACATGAAATTATAGCCCACACATATGTATATACGATATTTATACAAACTTATATTGAAACGAATTAATAAACGGATAATTAAATTATTGTAGTTGATACGCAAGAGAAAAAACTGTGTTGTACGTAAAATATAATATTAAAAAAAACACACGATCAAAGAGTGTTGTTATACATTTGTGACTCAAAAATCATACAATACAAGAAAATAAAAACTTATACTCATGACTTAAAAATTATTCAGAAGAAAAGAAAAACAGAATTAATGTGTAAACATGTATTTATTATCATTTATGACCACATTTCTGATTATCGTATGCAACTGAAATGGCTAAAAATTAGACAGCGGAGAGACTATCACTCCCTCTCACTTCTGTTTAATGTACTTCATAGTCCTAACGCTCCTATATACCTCCGTGAAAAATTTCAACGTTTATCAGTTCATGGTTTACCTCTTTGTTCTAATTCTCAAGGCACTCTCTTAATACCCATCCACAATTCCTCTTTCTTCTCTAACTCATATAGTGTCCAGCAGCTCGACTGTGGAATCATCTCCTATCCACCATAAAAGATGTTACTACATTATTTCTGTTTAAATCACGTCTGAAGAAACATCTCCTTTCTCTTTCTTAATCTCTCCTCCTTTCTTCTTTCCTCTTTTTTCCTTTTCCCCATTGAGTAAAAGTTTTGATTAAGGGTAATTTATAAACAAATACGTTTATTCCCATTTTTATATATTTTTAGCTTTTTTTTCTATGGAATATGTTCTGTAACTTGAATTATACAAATTATACTGAATTATACTTTTATTTTATTGGTTGGTTGGAAAAAAATGCCATTTGGCAAAGGGCCGCCAATGTACAAATAACATTATGTACAAAAAGTTAAATAAATAAAATAAATAAATAAATTTATATTCATGATTAAGTAATAAAAGAAAAACTGGATTAAAGTATGTTGTTATACATATATTACACATTACTAAAAATCTTTTGCCCATGTGTTTTTTTTAATGCAACTTGTAGATAATTTATCGAATATCATTTAGCCAAAGGAAAGGCATTTATTTAAATCATCCCCACTTGTCACTTTACTGAACGTGCGCCAATTATCCCAGCTTTGGGCCTTCCTTTAGCAAGTGACGTTCGCAAATAAAAAGATTATGGCTTAACTGCGTTACATGTCCATGTTTGCCTGTGATATTGTCGCCAGGGTGCTTTCACCCTTAGTTTAAGGCAGGGCTGAGACCTACCCTAACTTAGGGAAGCTGATTTATATGATCACCCCCGCTTTACCCATAATGGCTTAATGGGCCATCTACCATGCTTTGGTTACTTTTGGACAGAAATAAAGAACTACTAATTTATCATTAATACAATCCAATAATTTTTCAAATTTAATTCAAATGTTCGTGAAAAATAAATAGATGGGACATTTTACTCTCTGAAACCTCAATTTAATCTGGCAGTTGTAAAAAATATTTGTTTTTAGAGAATTATATGAAAATTTTCATTGTTTTTTTCCCCGTTGTTTAGAATTTATCGGTTAGTAAGTTTTAACATACATTAGGTTTTAAATGGTATTTTTTTTTATAGTAGGTGAAATAAATACCAGCTGCTAAATTCTATGTGATTAAACGAAAATATAACAATTAAAGTAAAAATGTTTATTGAAAAAATCTAGTTCCAGGCCAGTTATCATTTGACCTTAAATAATGCAAATTATAACGAAAGGAATCAGAATGTCTCACTAGTGTCGGACTGTCAAATGTAAATGCCATTTTAGGCAAGATTACTTATTGCAACCTAGCGGACAAAAATAGAAGCCTGCGCTTTAGAGAATTAGAAAATTCGTATTAAGCAAACAAAAACCCAAAATTATTATTTTATTAACTATGGGAAAAAAATTTAAAAATGAGTGTTCATTTAAACATGCATACATTCCAAAGGGTAAAATAATTATTGTTCTCCGGCATAAAATAATGATATTAATAAATTTAAATCGAGGATGAATTTAAAATCACAATTGACGACATTAACATCAACTTTAATGATGGACACTGTAATCCGATCGGGAACATCGGAATAGCTCTTTGTTATCATGCGTTTTTTAATGTTTTTTTAATGAACCAATTTAAAACTACAAATTGACCGTAGCAATTCGAGTCAACTATTAAAACCAATAGATAATGCAAAATATCTAGGCATTGTAATTGACCGGAATTTGCTATGGGAGACACAAGTCCAGTCACTGGTATCTAGATTAAAAAACCCGTGTCATGTCTCTAGCTCCCTCAGAAACATTCTAGAGGTTGGCACTTTCAAAAATGTCTACTTTGCGCTTTTCTAATCAGTGGCTGCCTATGGCATAAATGGCTGAGGAGGTTGCTCGGCAATTGTTATGAACTTCCTAATCAAGACGCAAAAGTTAATTCTTAGAGTGATGTTTCGGTGTCCTCTGACATACCCGTCAAAGCCATTATTTCAATTATTTAAGGTAATTAATTTCCAAAAAAACTATATCAAGGAAGTAGTGACAAATTTCTGGTCAGGTGATTAGGTAGTAAGGAGGTTCCAACAGAATTCCCGCACGAGATTTTCGCGTAACCTAAATAACTTAATATCGAGAACATGTACTGTTATAACCTATGACATATTTATCAATTGGACGTCATGTCTTGGTTTATTTAATACGCATTAGTAAATTCTGAAAATTATGGAAAGTGAACTATTTTTTATTCTATTGATAACTTTATTATGTTGACATATTGAAAATACGCAGTAGCAAATTTTAAAAAACAACGCAAAAGATAAATATAATAAACTTTTGCATAAAAGGCATTACAAATCCTAAGAGTGTCATTATTATTTGGCAGTTATACGAATACAAACATATATATACTTGTCATTTTCCTTCTGAATAAATAAATTAAGTATAAGCACAAGTTTATTTATTGGTGGACGATCTTGGGGAAGAAGACTACCACTGACATTGCCTGCTTCTAAATTTTCTTACAATTATCAGGCTAACGCTCACGACTGATTGGCCCCAGTCAAAAGCTCTAACAGTACGATGTTTGCTCGAAGACACCTTTCGAATATAGCCTCAAGAGTGTTCAACGTCTTGGATGAACATATTAAATTCTTCAAAACAATGTTTATGTTTAAAATGAAGATCCATAACTGGATTTTGTAGAGAGGAAGAGACCACAGTGTATGTATGCTCCTGGAAAAAAATTGAAGTATGGATGTGCTTTTAATTATTACCCTCATATATTATATATCATATTTAAATAAACTTTATAGTTATTCTTATTAAGTTACAAATATGTATTTTAAGTATTGCTAATTGGAACAAATTATATTTTGTTCCATATTACTATTATATTTATTTTTACAATGAAAATTAATAACTTAATTGTATTATAAAAGTATTAAATAAATAAATAAAAAATTGAGATACATGATCTAAACTTTGCTTCAACTTGTATTATTTACTAACTGATCTGTGTTGTATTTCTTGACATGTATAAATGGTGATTATGTAATTTGTATACTGATATGTTACAATATTTATAAATGTATTGATTTTAGTATGGAAGTCCCGACTTAACTCGGGATTTTCTGAAAAGTCAGGAGATAAAAAAAAATACAATTGTGCTGTAATAAAATTGTGTGCATTAAATAAATATAAATAAATAAATGTTGATTTTAAATTCGTTTTTAACCGGGTTATAAATTGTCTAAAAACCAGTTATAAATAAATCACAGCATAGACTGTCAAACGACACAGATTTCAAATTGCCTAATAGGTGAATTGGTTGAGCCGGATAAATTTTAGCTACATATAGCAACGACTGCGACACGGTACAAAGCTTAAATATTATAAATAACTTTATTTGTATATAAACTTAGAGTATATCCGTGCGTAAATATCTAAGAAATTCTAAAATAGTATATATCAGTGGCGGGCGGTGGTTTTTTAAATAAGTAATCTACAAAAAATGATCGTTAATTTGTATCTGCATATAAGTACATAATGTCAGTCATATAATTACAAATAGCTTGTTTTTTTGTGGTTCTGTAAAAATCAACTCAAACAACAATTATTATTAACTTTGCGATATACGCAGTCGGTTTTGTAGAGTAATGGTCAGCGCACTTGCCTACCATGCAAGAGGTCTCGGGTTCAATTCCAACATAGTTGATACGAATAATGCCAAAAATGGCCACTTCGAACGCAACATGACGTATGTGATACATAATATATCAACGGTATCCTAACAAAGAAAAATAGTCCTTCAGAAATAATGTTCGAAATACTAGTTTCCAAATAGAGAATCTTTAAATAATATTTATCATCTGCAAGCTTGTTTTAGTACTAAAAAAACGCGGCTGGGTTAAAGATGTACAATAAAGTGTACTTTTTGTTCACTGAGAACGGTTTGGGCGCTGGGCGTGCCTTATAGATTCATCTGTACCAAACGATGGTGGTAATTTATAATAATTTCCAAATCTTTTATTTATTTTCCCATAAACATAGTTACTATAAAACATTATTATAAAAAGTCAAATATAATGGTAAGCTGTACATAATCCCTTATTAAGACGATTCGTCCCTGGTATCTAAGCCTAACATATGACGAAAAATCTTAAATCTTACCGAACGCTTATTTTTATGGAAAATTTCAGAATCACCTTATTTTATGGAAATACTTCCAAACCGTCATTCATTCTCCCCCTAGAATTCTATCAATAGAGGTCGATATAAAGGTATTCATGTGTGAACATAAACTGCTTTCAAACTTAACCTCTCAATTTTATCATCTATTCTATAAACTTTATCTCATATTGTCATAACTTTTGACTTTACGACAAGTTTTTTAGAGTTTGCTCTGATTCAAAAATGCGAAAAAGCCTTTACAGGGTGTTATAAAACTGCAAGTGCATCAAAACTTTCGCACGGCTAGTTTTTAGTTTGTAAAATAGAAAATTGATAGATTATTGAATGACGGATAACCTATAAGAAAATAGTATTTTTAGAAGGGAGTACGGTCCTCTAGGTAACACCCAAGTTGAGAGGTAAAAAGACCATAAAAAAACGAAGTAGAAGAAGATCCTCTAGGTATTTATAAGACCTATAAACTGCCATTGTTTATTTTGGAATGCATTTTTTTTACTTAATCGAAACTGTTTTATGTATTCATAATATTAAGTAAAAGTTTTGATTTTCAGAAGGGATGAATGAATGACTAGATGTGAAGCATGTTTACTAAGGATAGAAAGGATGAGAAAGATATTGAAAGGAGGGTGAGTCCCGGAAGCAGGGTTAACGACGGTGAACAAATGTTTGTCACGGGAGGCAGAATTACCAGTTCACAATGGAGTTCAGGTGCCGACTCTGATATATGGGAGCAAAGTATAGAATAAGGAAAACAATGATGTAAATAGGATGAATGCTGTCGAAATGCGATCCCTTAAGCAAATGTGTGGTATTATTATATATGATAGGTCAAGAATGTTGAGATCCGGAGATAATGTAAGGCTAAGACTATCATTATGAACAAAATCAAGAAATGAGTGCTGCTCTGGTTTGAACATGCGGAGCAAATAGACAGCGAAAAAACGGCTAAAGATGAATTGGCGTTCTATCCTCTCTGCCTACCCTTATGGAAAATGGTGATGGTTTTATTTGCTGTTTTTGTAATAACGATACATTTAACGTTGTCAAAAAAAATTAAATTAAGTTTTCATATCGTAATGGGAAACGTTGTAAATATATGTATTTGATTGATGTAAAAAAATGTATTTAGTTGTAATATTGTATCTTTATTTTTATTAAAAATAAATAAAAATAAATTTTAAAAAAAATATGTATTAGAATACGTTTTTTTTGTCAATAAAAATGAGAAAATAATAACGAAGTATTTGCAATTAGTTAAAACAAAAAACTATTTTACTCTGCTTTTTTATCCATAATTTCAACAAAAATTCAAATCGAAACAAACTCAAATAATTAATCTTTATCATATTGTCCTTACGAAATGCATTGAACAGTTAGCGAGCTATGAAAAATAAGTGTCTTTGCCCGAGTCTGGATTGACAAAAAGGGATTTCAAGTAAACTATTCAATCATTGACTAGATTTTTTAAAATTATTAGGAAATAAATGTTGGTACATAAAAACATGTTTTAGACATTACTAGCAATTATTTTCTCGTAGCTTCAATAGTTTACCTCCACGAAATAATTGGTTGGAGGGAAAGGTTGAATTAATTTTAAAAATTAGTTTTTGTACGGTTTCCAAAGGCTGAGTGTGATTATTGTAGGCTCTTCCCCGTACAATTATTCCATAAAAAATATAGGAATGTATGCTAGACCATTTTGCGATTGTCGAAATGAACCTAACTAGTTAAACATTTGAAAAATATCAATCAAATATCAAATGAATGTTGGTTTATCTATCAATAATTTATTTATCAATATATTGCATAAACATAAGTTTTGATTAGCAGGAAATCACTAGAGCATTTAAAAACATGAATATGGAGTATCCTCTGGTTTGGTTGGTCTCCATCTAACATGTCTCAGTATGTTCTAAGATGGAGATTTTTTATGTTTAAAAATATAAGTAGTTTAATACTCACATTTAAAAGCTGCTTTTCGGAAACTTATTTTAAATGTGATTTTTTTTAAATGTTTTCGATAATATTTACAGAATTTTTTTTAATACTGAATTAAATAGTCTTAATATTTTGTTTTATTTAAGAAGGTGTAATGTTGAGGCAATTGTAGAAGTTATCAACAGTAATTAGTTGGTTTTAGAGAACATTTTGGATTATGGAATACTAGTCTCGACATTTAAAAATAAATAAATAAAAACAATTAATTATGTGTTTTTTTATATTGTTAATGGATGGCTTAAGATATTACTATCACATTTAAAATTTAATTTTAACACCGTTGTACTTCTGTTTATTTAAATATTTTCTCTATTTAACCTATTTATCTGAAAAGGATTCGGCACATTCCAAATATTGATTACTAAACTAACTGATCTAAGGAAAAGTGTACAAACTAGTTTCACTGTTTTCAAGAGGTGGCTAGTAAATGAAATAATCGGATTAATCTTACCCACATTAATAAAAGATTTATCTGTTTTACTTCACAAAAATCCACCCTCGGAAGAATTGTTGAAGAATGTTCAAACACACTTACACGGTGTCATAAGTTGTCACTTTATCAAGTTACCTTGCATTTTGTGTACTATTGCAGTGCTCTATGCGCCATCTGGTCTGTCTCATTATTTTTTCTGTATTTTTATATATTTGTAGTTGTTATTAAAATTTTAACACTATAATTACTGATTTTAATTGTTTTAGCATTAATTGATAAAAAAACATATGTTACAAAAATGGTCGTGCCTTAGCACAGGCAGTTTCTAGTTAGTCGGGACCTAAAAGAATCAACCTCTGTATTTTGTAAAAACAGACAGTAAAAAAATAATAATAAGGGGGTGATAATAAAGGTGATTAATTTATTACAAACTGTACTATGTCCTTTAAAATTTAATAAATATTTATATTAAATTTATTATTATTTTACTATTTTTTTTTAATAAATTTACTAAACACATTTTTTTTGCTATTACCATAGACTATTATATATTTTTCATTAAAATTAACTTTCCAAAAAAAAGACTAGCTCTTTTGTTTGCAGAGTGACTTACAGTGTTGTTTAGGAATTTGAAGTTACATAATTTCGAATACGAGCAAACATGAGAATAGGAATAAAAAAACATACAAAGGAAAGAGAAAAACAGAAAATAAAACAACAGTAATGCTAATAAAAATAAAATGCTGTTTAATCTCGGGTTCAAAAAAAAATATTTTAATTAACTTTGAATTTATTTAGTGATATAACAGATTTTATTAATAATTGAATCGGTATTCACTTCATCATAAATCACTATAAGAATAAAACTTTTGAGAGTTTTTTATCACCCGTCAATGGGAGAAGTGCTCTCCCGAAACTGTAGTAGTGTTCTTGTAAAATAGTAAAAATTGTGTTACACTAATGACAAAGTTTTATTTTCATTATAATTTAATAGTTTTTAGTTCATTTATGATAATAGTAGTGTTTAATGTTTAATAGTTTAGTGTTTCATTTTGGTGTTTAATAGTTTTTAGTTCATTCATTTATTGATGTTTTTTCCTTTGTGATGCTGAGATGCTTACGAACGCTCCGTGCATCCCGACCAGATGCATACAGTCTCCTAAATGTTATAGCTTTATCACTTCTACTTTTGTCTCGTGACCGGTAAGGAAATTATTCAGTGCAATTGAGAATACCTATTCTGTTCTCTTACAGTCTAGACATTAACTTCAAGCGGGTGCATTTAATATTGCAATGTTCTCCGAAACTTTATGGAAAGTTCTTACACTTTGTGTTGCCGAGACCCTATGCACAAATAAAACGTAGTGTTTGAATATAAGTTTTCAAGTATCGCGCGTAAATTGCCACTCACATATTTCAAACTATCAAAATTGAACAATTTCATCTAACCTTCGTGTATGCGTTAGTCTTTTGTAAGGTATCCATATTTTATTTTTTATCTCATCGTACAGTTTTAACTCTTTATACATTAAGTTTTTTTGTGTTTTTATACAGTTAGTGGAAACTATATCCCCAAAACGATACCCACAATTTTCAAAAAAAAAAAAAAAAATTAAACATTATAATTAAACAGCAATATGTAGCAGAGAGCTGAACATAAACTAAACCTACGAATTATGTATTATGAATATTTAATCTTCACAATATTGAAATTTACTGCGAAGAGAAAAAATGACAACAAAATATAAAAGTTTAGGCGTTTACATGGCTTATGACCTTTCATTGGCATGTTCGTGTGGAACATTAACTATTCAGCCATTTTTGAGCATCCATATTTCCTTAACTCTTCTTGTTGATTTTTATGAAGTAAAAAAGCTACTTTTATTGATGTAAATGCCTAGTTTTCCATATTATTTTCACGAAGTTTGAATAAATGTCAATCTTAATAACTTCCGAAGGGGTGGAATTCAGTCACGTCTATAACATTTAGACAAATAGTAATGAATTAACAACATGTTTCATTACTGAATGATATATTCCTACCATTATTTTTACTTTCATATTGAATTTCATTAAAATGTGAAGCCAACAACATAATGCATACTTAACATTACCAGTTGTAAATCATATAAACTTCCAGCAAGTGAATTGTTCGCGTAATAATAAGAAGTCATTATTTTGTTTGTCATTTCATTAAAATGTAAACAGTGGAGTTCCTGGAACAAACCGCGTTTTCTCTTACGGTGGATTGCATTCAATTTCCAAGATTTATAAAATCTTATCTTTTCTTATGGTCCATTACGCTGATATAAAGCGCTTGGCGTCACAGTAATTGGTACAGACAGAACTACGAGACAACAGCAGCTTTATTCGCAGACGTATAAGTTTGAGGTGAACCTTATAATATCCTCCCTTATACATAAAAAGGGCACAACCAAAAGACTCGGGGTTAAAGAGGTCGTTCGCAAGAAACGAGCATTTATGCTTGGTTCCAACGAAATATCTTCGAGTTTGTTCAAGGGTTGACTTTGAATTTAAGGGTAACTCCCGGCAAAATATTATAGTTACGCCAAGTGATGTTCGTGGGGTGAAACCCGCTTTATGTTTTGATGTACCTACGTTGCTTATTGATATCTTGTATTTATTTTGATAGATATGAAGAAATTTAAGAGGGGATAAGAGTCATTATGGTTACATTGAATTATTTCCGAGGCTTTGAGTATTTTCGTGGAGAAAATATTAACAAATGTGAATATTCAATCTTGGGACAATTATTTGGTGAATATGGTTTATATCGTTGACAGAAATTTAATATGCTCCAAGGAAAAAATTGTAAAGTTCAAACGAAAACGCATTTTCAGTTTTTGTTTACATTTATATGCATATTAACAAAAGCAGGAATTACGTTTAGTTGTTTATTTATTTTTCCCTTTTCAAACAATTTTCACTTTGTCCATTACAGGATTTAAAATTGCTGCCGAAGATAGATTTTTTTAAATCGAGTTTTACTACTTTCAAAATACATTTTCTTAATTTAGCGCTTTCGAAATATCATATTTATAAATTGTATTTTTTCTATAGATTTAACATGGCATTTACAAATTTAAAAAAAAGGATGAATCTTGAGGATTAGTTCAAATACAGCGCTATCAAAATAACGAAAGTACATATTTATATCAATATTTTCATGTGCACACTCCTTTTTTTCATTTCTAAAACAATAAAATATTTCTTATATTGTGTTAATTATATATAAAAATCATTTTATTCAATTACGAACCAATGAAATTAAGCGCCTTAAAATAGAAAACAAAAACTGACAAAAAATGTTAAGATTTAAAAGAAACTTGAGTATTTTACACCTGACATTAGTTGAAATCAGTTTAACCAGCAACCCTCTATGGGCCATTAACATTTCGACACATAGCGGGAATTTGAAAATTTATATTACTTCCGTAGGTTGAAGGGAATATTCGACTTACCCTCCCTCCACCTTTAAATTATCAAAGTTTTTAACCCTCATGCAGATATAAAGTACTATTTACTTTCATTCAGTATGAGTACTTTGCGACCAGGTAAATATTTTTATATATTTATTCATTTCTTCAGAGTACTTGTTCATTTTTAAGGTTGTGCACATTCTGATTTTATAGGAATACCTCATCTTGAATAAATATGTTTAACAATGTTTCGAGAAATATAATATTTTTGTTTTAAAAAAGGATTTATAAATATACAACAACATTAACAAAAACAATTTTTTCTGTCTCGACACAGGTTAACTTAGTGAGGCAGATATTTAAAAAACTAAAAAAAAAGTCTGAAATTCGGAGTACCTATTGGATAAAATAAAATATTTTTAAATAAATGTATATGAGTAGACAATGTGATGCGTTTTGTCTTGTTAGAATATTACCAAACTTATGTAAAGTTTGATTATATATTTACAAGATAAAACGCGTTACATTGTTACATTGTATATATTTTTAAATAAGTAGAATTTAATCCAATAATATTCCAATAGAACAAAATATATTTATATAATTTAAAAACAACCCTTTAACTTTTTAGCAAAATTTTAAAAACACATTAAAAATACAACCGGTTCCAAGTCAGATATGTCAATGATACAAATACAACAAAATTAAATAATGAAACTAATATACAACTTACCCTTCTTGATTCCCACGACTAAACTGTGCGAATAAAAAAATATAAAGGTATCTATCGCAAAGCAGTTTGGTGAACAAATGCAGTGCCCTATGCATCAGTGGATGTGAAAAAAGGATGACGAATATGATAAAACTACTGGTTTCAAACTGGAACTTAATGTAAATCATGTTTGTAGGAACAAGTCATGTCATATAGAGCATAGTGCATTCAAAAATTTAATAGCCTTTGTTTGTGTACGGGTGACAGAAATTTTTCAATGATTATGATAAAATTATAAATAAACTTATCAATGAAACTTCTTGGTTTAGTTTTATTTTTTATTATTTTGACCAACGAGCGCTTTCGCCTAAGTAGGCATCTTCAAGACTGGTGAATTGTTTACAACATTTATAGTTTTTATACTATTCTTGACATATTTTGGAGATAAGACCAAATAAGTATTTTAACAGGGGACAGAAATATAAATATTTACAACTAGTTATCTAAACAGTTCATTTTTGGGAGTTTTTGGACCAAAATTGGGATTAAGCTTTTATTATTTAAAAGCATGGAAAATAACACATGGCGAAATACAACAGAGTGAGAAATACACATTTTAACAGATAAAGTTAGCATAATACTTCATTTTTGACAGGGAAGTTTACATACCCATAGATAAATGACGAAATATTTTAAGATACATAATTAGATAATACATTGTTAATGGAATTAAGTTATTCATTTTGATAGTTCATTTTATGTTTATTATATTATTTTAGTCGTAAATAATTCAATCAAAAGGAGCGTAGTTTTATATCAAATTAATGGTTTAAGTAAAAGAGAATTCGATAATTCCAATTGCTGGTCAATTATTACTACATTCAGTTTAATTCTATTGATTTATAATGATTCTAATTTATATAATTTTTCCCTTTGTTTTCAAAATGTAGTAATTTTATATTGTTTTCGCTGTCAAAAGTATGGTTAAGCGAGTTTAAGTGTGTTGCAAAATTAGATTTGTCATTTCAGGAGGCAATATGTTATTTGAGTCTTATTTTTATTGATCTACCACTTTGACCTATACATGTACCTTCACCATCATTGCACTTTAAACTCTACACTAAAAAAAACTAAACCAAGAAGTTTCATTGATAAGTTTATTTATAATTTTATCATAATCATTAACTGTGGAGTTTTATCAAGAATATAAACAAAAAACATCAGAAATTTTTCATTTGAAATATTATAGAGTGGATACGAACACAAATACAAATTTTGTATTGCGGGTTCGCCGACAGGTACTAACACATTTATATAGGCTATTAAACATATTTACGCACAGTGCGTAAATACAAAATTTACGCAATCGGATCGGTCAGACGAAGAGCGCTACAAAAAAAAATACCTTTACGAAATTCAAGCAATTACGTGAAATTGATATTTTTACAAAAGTTAATTAAAACTTTAGACGTTTAACTTAAAAAATACTTCATGTGTATGGTGTCATTTACCGTTCGCATTTGTTCAAATCAATTTTGAAATCCTGGGTAGTTTTTTACCCAACTGTTGGGAGTTCGCTTCGGTATTGGTGAGCAATCAACCCCGCTACACCTGTTCAGGGCCTTAAACACCCTGACGCACGTGTTATATAAAACTCTATATGGGATATGAATGCACGGTTGCACGATTTCATCAATGAGAAAACGCCTGAACGAACCTTATTGAAGAAAAGTGCGTGACGGTGTGTCCTTAAGGCCCGTAACTTGACCCACTTTCCTAACACCATCACAAATTGCTATAAATGTGAAAATAGGGAAAATTTTTGTCAATTTTATACGCCTTAATTCGAAGTCTTAACGAGTTTTCAGAGAACTGAAGTGATATAAAATATCTCGCTTTTTTGTTGTTGCGCGGGTACATAATCAAATCAGAATATGATTTAATCGCCACTGCTTCTTTAATATCTTAATTGAGATTTTGCGCGTTAGAAAACGTTTCCAATTTATTTTCATTTGCGTCCTCCGGTGTTTTTTTGTTCGAAAAGGGTTTACAATTTAGCACAGTTAAATTGACAACCGACCCGTAAAGCGTAATTAAAATCCTCGTTTCCTATACCCTTTTTTGCGTCCGTTACGTGCAAGCAACACCCACCAACTACAGACCGTTATAACAGCTAGGTTAGGTGGTCTGATTGCATTAATTTGTCATTGTTTAATTTAGAGATTTTGTCAGTCGTTTATGCCCTTTAATAATTTTGTATAAAATCCTTAAAGCAACCTTACTTTAATAAAACATTGTTCTTGGAATTGGGAGTCAAAAATAAAATTAATATCTAAATCAAACACTTAAAAATTTGTAATGTATGTATTAATAAAATTAAAATGCTGTGTGAACAAAATATCCATAACGTGAGTTAGCAAAAAAGTTAAATTTACTACTAATATTGTAAATATTTATTGTTTTATCGTAAATTACTGACTCGTACTGATTGTCAGTATTTTATTTTCATTGAGTTTACTTTTATTTTTTGAACTTTTCATACATAATTTGAATGATAAAATGGTGGACTTATTGCCAAATGGCAATTTCTTCCAACCGACCAATAAAATACAAATGTTATTTATATGATTAAGATTCATCATATTTACCATTATCAATAGAATTTAAAATAAAAAAAACTTGAGATACACAAAAACAGAAATAGCAGTGTTTGTATATAAATTACCTTAAATCAATACTAGTAATCAATGGGAAAAAGGAATAAAAATAGTTATTTATATTTTAAACAAAAGTAACATCCATCGTTCATAATGTTTTGCGGATGGTTCGTAAAAATTACTGTGTAAGGCTTGATGCCCGGTTATTTTATGATGATATAATACTTAAAAATTAAAAGTAATAGTGAAATCTTTTTTTTTTTTGTATGAAGAAGGAAAAAAATCTTTATATAATATAATTCTTCAGTACGTGTGATGTCGCTGAACTCCTCCTAAACGGCTCAACTGCTTTACGTGCGGACTCAGCGAAATATAGATCTTTGCGCTGCGCGTGTTCGTAAATATTAAAAATTTCAATCGAAAAAAATTTGAAGCATTAATCTTTTTTTCATTGACTTACCAGGATTGCATATGACGAGAACACATATAAAAAATAAAAGCATGTTGTTTTTTTGTGTTTAAAAAAAGTTTGTTTTTGAATGTTTACAAACAAAATTCGCTTTTTATGGATCCCAATGAGATTTTTTCCTTACATTCCTTATAATTTCTTCCCATTTGTTTCTTTTTACTAGACTTTTGGTGAAATTTAAATAATATTAACTGACATTCGATACATATTTGAAAATCACATTCATGAATAAAGTGAGAAGAGACTATGAAAATGAATTATTTTATGTTTTGGAATTCAACCATAAACAAGTACCTAAATACCAACTA
>NW_028280465.1:0-24835 GCF_059751315.1 Micrasema longulum
TAAAACTAAATATAGTGAGATTGTAGACTTTTTTTGATTTGTGAATCACTCGTGTTAAAAATATCAACAATGTTCCCAAATTTTTTAGCAATAGTTGCCAACTTATATCTCGTTCTATCCTCTCCGCCTACCCCTGTAGGGAAACGGCGTGATGGTTTGTTTGTTTTCAAGACCATTAATCTTAGACTTCAGGTGGCAGAAGTATCCAGTATTTTCGGGGTATTTTTAGAAAGGGACCAACTGTTTGAATGTTGAATGAAGATGGAACCCATGAAAAGGTTTTTACTCAATCCTCTGCCATTTTGATAATTTATTCACGAACAGAGCGGAAAGTAATACCGTCTCACCCGGGTCAGGTAGATACGGTTTGTCGCATTGTTTGGTCTTAACAAATCAAGAAGGAAGTTTGGCCAGGTGACCAGAAACCGGTAGACAAATATAAATAATCGAACGTAGTTATGCAGAAGCAGCCAGCATTAGAAAAGTGAAACTGAGATAAAAGAACTTTTGTGAAATTAGTGAATAATCAAATCTACGCAACACGGAGTTTATGTTGTTGAAGGTTGGAGCTCCTACCCCAGTGAGAGATGGACAGAGAAGACACGAGATTGCTGTTTGATGTTTATTTCTTATTTACATATCGACTTGGAATTCTTTGGGATAGATCTTCCGGCTTTTCGTAGATCTCTTCGCGACTAAACAGTGTGGGATGAAGTTGGATTAGCATGGTTTAGCTCGAAGTCTAAGGTCTTTCGTTTTTATGAATATATTGTATACAATTATTGTTTTGCCCTCGTTTGTCTTTGCTAAATAGTTTTATGTTATTTTTGTTCAGTTTCTTGCATTTATGTTTCTTCATGTAACTGTTGTAATTAGCTTAGGCCGTATATATAATAAATATATAATAAATATATAATATATATATATATACATAAAACAGAGATGAAGAACATTTAAGAGAAGGAAATACAGAAGTCAAAGCACCTACAGGGCTAATGACCTGTCATTGGCTGATTTAAGTGGCCACTTTACGCCCTGTGTAACATTCACCATTCTGCCCATATTTGAACATCTATATTCATTCGATTCTTTCATCTGTTGTTGTTTGTGAATTTGAATAGCTGAAACCTTTTTTTATGCGGGTGAGATTCAATATTTGGCAGTCGTCGGTCTTTTTTAATTAAACAAAAAAAATAAGGAAATATCAGCGTTCTTATGATTTACACAAATATTTCAATTTTGGTGGCCATTTTCAACGAGGTGTAAATAACTCATATTAAAAAATGGAAATCAAGTTGGGGTAGAGTTGGGTTTGAATCTCGGGCCTCTGGCCCGTGAGTCCGCAACACTAGCCACGGGACCACAACCCGATTTAAAAAGAAGACTGGGAAAGCCATTTTTTCCGGTGACTGTATAGTTCTATTTCACCTACATACTATGCAACGCCTGAAATTTTTTTTTTTAACTTCTTTACTTTTTCATGGACCAGGTGGAATTTATCAACAATATTTTGAGTTATGGTGTTTTTTTTTTTTTTGTTTATTATTAAAAAAAGAAATATTTGCGTTCTTATAATTTACACAAATATTTAATTTTGAGGGCCATTTTCAACGAGTAGTGACTGTGGAGCAGTCTTTGGGCTGGCTGGACTGAATGACGTTGACTGGTCGACTGAACTGAACTGGGAGTTGAGTGCACCCTGTGGTCTCTTTATAGGCCGCGTTCCTTTGTTGTTCATATCTCGATGATAAGGACGGTGTCAACGTACTGCAGAGCGATGCTTTCGTGATTCGCAGAATGTAATGAATTGAATTCAATAGAAAATGCTGACTTGCTTCTCGGAGTCATCGCCTTATAATTTCACGTGAAATTATTTAGCACGTGTAAGTGTGTCATAAATATGAACTGTTAAACCCACCGTCAGAATATTTTTACTTTTAAAAATGATAAATAATGTATACATCTGTTTTTTTATAACACAAAAAAAGTTTAATTCTGTATTTGACCAGTTTCAATGATTTTTAAAGTCTCACGGACCACACAACTTAAGATGTACATTACAGAAATCAGCCAGTACTTAATTGTAAAAAATCACTTAATAAATATTGTTACAATAATTTTGTAAATGAATCCACCTGGTCCAAGAAGAAATATAAAAATTTAAAAATGTTTTCAGGCGTTGCCTGGTATGTGGGTGAAATAATTTAATCAGATGAATCTCACACACATCAATATAGGTTTCAGCTCTTTAACTTCACAAATATCAACAGATGGAAAAA
Organism: Micrasema longulum; assembly: GCF_059751315.1. Lineage (NCBI taxonomy): Eukaryota > Metazoa > Arthropoda > Insecta > Trichoptera > Brachycentridae > Micrasema > Micrasema longulum. Next base: position 2,280 of record NW_028280465.1, read on the forward strand.
TTGAAGAAAAATTGATTTATTTAACGGATTTACGCAGTCCATTCTAACAATGCTAACTACAATTTTTCATAATTAATACGAGCACTAATAAAATAAAATACAATTAAATTAAATTAAATCTAGGACAAAAAAAAATACTACCTTAGGACAAGATTCGGTCTATCTTAGTGTACTTTTAAACCAAAAAAGTCCAGATCTTGTCTCGAGTTCAAATAAAGGCAGAATAGTGAATGTTACACAGTGTGTAAAGTGGCCACCTAAACCAGGCACTGACAGGCCATAAGCCCTGTAGATGCCTAGACTTCTATATTCCCCTCTCTATTACTACAACAAATTTAGATTTAATATCTGATTATTTTGTAACGTAGTCTCTTCCTTGGAGTTTTACTATTTATTATTTATACTTTGTTTTTCTGGATCGGTATTCTTTTACATTATGTGCATAGTTTAATCAATTTAACTATGTATTATTTATTTTTTATTATTATCGCTTAACACGGGCACAGCCTAAAAAGCCTTAATGAATTCATGAATATGCATAAGACTGTAATTTATTATTTATATTATTAATAAAATACATAACGCAAAAATTACACATTATACTCCCAGGAGTTATTAGAAACTTTTTTGGGACCGTACATAAGAAAAATCATTTTTTTGACAAAGCATAATATCATACAAATTAATACATCCGAAATAAAAAGAAAACATTATCGTATAAGAAACATAAAACACCGTCTTATGTAAACCATATTAATACTTATTAATATCAAAAAGATTTAAGAAATATTTTTTAATTGCGACACTTCTGGATTTTTTGTCAAGTTTTTCGTGTCTTAGCTCATCAGGCAGTTGATTATATTAGAAATGGTCAATATTTTCCAAGGACCTACTGCCAAACTTTGTTGAGCGAAACTTAGACACACGAAGATTCCTTGAATAACGTGTATTGTAATTAAGAATATTATTACCAAATGTGTGTTTTAAATTTGAGTGAGCAAAAAAGTTGATGATATTTAAAATAGTATTGGTTATGTCATGCAGTGGCATTACTTTGAAAAGAAGTATCTTTGTTTGTCGGTAGATATCCTTGACATGGGAATCCCGTTTAAGTCCAATAATGTTTCTTAGAGCTCTGTTCTGAAGAACTTGTATTTCCGAGATCTATCTATTTTGAATGAATAAAAAAAATCCAGCCCGTCTACAAACATTTGGACTTACTCTAAACATTTTTGAAATAACTATCCCTTGGAGTAAATATAAACCTTGTTTATTATAAGAAAAGTAAAAAGTAATGCAACTCCCATAAAAAAAAATGTAAGAAAAATTATATCTTCGCCCAGGAGAAATGATCTCCGACTATACCGTCTTAGTGAAGGTATGGCTTCCATATAAAATCACTTTCCTAGTTCTACGTCACATCCGGAAACGTTTTTTTTACCCCGCTCAGACACAGCTATGTATGTATCATGCGCGGTCCGTTCATATAACGCATGGAAGCATTTGTTCCCCTACATTTTGGCAAATAATATTAAAAAAATAGCATATTTAATAAATTAATTATCAGTCATAATACCTAACACTTAAATTACTATTAACAAATTATGTAATAATAATTTGATAAAAATCGAGATAAATTGTGAAGGAATTTTACTATCGCCTCATAAAAATATGTTAAAAAGCAACGTAGCCTCCCATGCATCCATTTACCAGCGCTGGCATGCGCGTACTGATCGGCGAGTACTTGCTACCGGCTGGCTGGGTATCGATTTAAAGAACGATCGCGGTGGAAGCATATTCGAAATTCCGTTCCAGCGCCGTACTGAACGCGCAGTCCGGGCGCAGGCGCAGACTTCATTTCTCACTAGGCAATGGAAGCAGTCGAAACAAACCAATACATTATTTTCCATGTAGTTTACATACGACGCGGACGCAACGCCGCGCCGCGCAGCACAGAGATGCGATTTTGGTATTTTGGCGCTGGACATAATAGATTAATTATTATTTTGTGGTAGAGTAGAAATACAAGGTAAAATCTAGAATTAAATTCAAACATAACATCAATGTAATGTTTATTTTTTATAAGAAAAAAGTTTATAATCTACTACATATGTTGATTTTTTGGGTTCAAATAATGACCGATTCTTTTTCGTTGAAAAGTCATGTTTTTTAACAAGATAATGTTTATTTCTGGTTTCACTGCATTTTAGTCAAATAAAATATAATACCACAAAATACTTCGCAGTTTTTTACTATAGTACATAACGTGAAGTCGGTTGATTTGTCATTACAATTTATTACTAGATATGTAAAATTATTGTTTTTATTTCTAATCATATGTATCATGTATTGAGTTTGTCTTTAATTTCTTAAGGGCAGTGTATATTATAATGTACCAATTACTTATATATTAATTGCTTCCCTAATTTAAAACCTCACCGCACGCCCCTAGTATGTATGTAAATTGTAAATTACAATGTGTCAATTTCAATATATTTGCCGTCACGACAAGTTGTTTCAGAAGTAAATGATTCTGACATCTCCATTATACCATAGGTGAGCACTTAGGGCCGTACTGGTAATTATTTACGACCTAGTATAATTTTCGAATATATCGACCTAATAATTTTTGGTCTTAGGAAATATGATCACATTTCTGATTATCGTAGGCAACTGAAATAGTCCTTCATACGATGTTCCACAAAGTATAGTCAGGAATACAATATATTTAAGGAAGAAGTAAAAAATTACATCTATAATTCTTCTTTATGTAACACTGACTGAAAACATGGTTTATATATTTTTTGTAATTTATTTATGTTATTCTAAAAATATTATTGATTAAAATAAAATAATCTATTGTAAGACGTCACTCTCCATTATGTACATAAGAATCGTTTATTTCTTTTAGGTAATGGGAAACAATAATATAAATATATGTATTTAATTTAATGTAAAAAATTCTATTAAGTTGTAATATTGTATTTTTATTTGTTATTAATAAAAAAAATTGAAAAATTGTCACCCTAAGCCTATTAAGCTCAACCTCTCCCTCCATCCTCTCTATCTTTTTTCAACTATTTCTCAAACAACATACAATAACAATATTTTTATAATCTAATCAGTGCATGTGATTATTAAAATGCATGTCGTGTTGGTTTTATATTTTTGTGCAACAACAATGGTGAAAGTGTATAGTGGGTTTTGCATGTTGGTTTAATTGGTGTCTTGACGAAGAGGCGAGTACGTCTCGAAACCGGTAAACACAGAAAAGTCGATAAGTGGTTATATACAAATATTTAATAACATTTAGTCCAACATACATTACTTCGTACTTTTAGGTGTGATTATGGATAAAAAACACATTTGATTCCCATATTCAGGCGTCTATAAATAAGGCTTACAGAAATCTGGGCTTTATTATACGCACCACTTAAAATCTTATATAATGCATACGTTCGCAGCCATCTTGAGTTGGCATCTGTTGTTTGGAATCCTCGATATACAATTTATATATCACAACTAGATAAAATACAGAATAGATTCCTTAAACTTCTGGATCGTAAATCTCTTACATATTTTGACTCGTATGAAGACTCTTCTTCCTTTCATTGTTCAACTAAACGTAGAAGCATTTCTGATCTGTCTTTCCTCTTCAAAATTCTAAACAATTTTATCGATAGTCTATATCTCTTGGAGCGTATTTCAATCAATTGTCCCGTAAAGTCAACACAAGTTCATTTTTCAAAAAATTTATTGCCCAAAAAAAATTATGTTCAAAACTCGTTTATTTATCGTAGCTGCTCCAAATTTAATTGACTTTGTCCCCATTTAGATATTTTTAATACAAAATTTTGTGACTTCAAAAAAAACTTTTTGCAACACTGTAAAATGAAACATTTGTCAGTGAGTTTATGTTCCTTTAAATATGTTTATTTTATTATGATATCAAAATTTAGAATTGGTCAACTATTTTATGAAAATCCCTCTCCTTCTTCTTCTTCTTCTTCTCCACTCTATTTCCTCATCCCTTAACCTTCTTATAAGATATCTTTTTTTTCGCATGTCTTATATAATATATTATGTTTCTCTTTACTGTGTAACATTTTCTCTCATTATATTTGTGGATATATGGATATAACTGGATGCATGTACTATTTTACATTTTGTATTCTAATATAACAACTGTAATTGCTTATTAAATAAATATAAAATTTTTAAAAAATACTCAAGAATTTGAAATGAAAATAAAATCTAATAATTATATAATACTTAAGTAAACCAACATGTAAACCAACATGCAAAACTCACTATACAACTTCACCATAGTTGCATAAAAATATAAAACCAACCCAATATGCAGTTTAATAAGCTCTCTTCAAGCACAAGAGCTGATCTCTTTTTTGGAAAGTAACAGCTTTAACATTAAAAAAAATATAAAAAGTAGATTGTGTAGTAAAAAAAACATATGACATTGTGTTATTGTACTAGTTAATTAAAAACGATGCATGCACTTTAGAAATTAAAAGACGCGTCCTAATAGAAAAAAATGCCATGTCTCGACTGACTAAAATTTGGCAAGATCGGGGCATCTCGAAAAAAACTAAAACATTCATAATGCGTACGCTTGGGTTCCCAATATTCTTGAATGACGCAGAAACGTGGACAATTAAAGCACGTGAGCAGGAGAGAATAGATGCCTTCGAGATGTGGTGTTGGCGTTTAATGCTGAGAAAACCATGGACAGACACAAAAACAAATCTCTCTATACTGGAAGAACATAAAAGTTCGCCTATCGGCCATATGCTGCCAATGTATGCTGCAGTTCTTCGGTCACATAGCTAGACTTACCCAGATAATCTGGAGAAAATAATAATCACGGGCAGTGTGCCAGGACGAAGAAGCAGAGGCAGAGCTGCAGCTCGATGGATCGACCAGGTGAAAACAACCTCACAGGCGACCCTATATTTATTTATTTATTAGTGTATACACGTTACAAATGCCTTTTATAAACATAAACATAAATACAATTAACACACAGTGTTCTATTACAAAATTATTAAATAATATAATCACAACACATCTATACATATTACACAGTTGTTTTATAAATGTTCTATATAATAACTTTGGGATTTTAATACTTAACACACTTAGGTACAAAAATAATAAAAATAAAGATATAGCGGTAAATTCGAAATAGCAAAAATCATAAATCATTGATTTGTTGGTATTGTTGCAATGTATATTGAATGCCCTAGGAATAATACTGACTGTCTCCTGATAAGAGCTCAGGGGTTCTCAACCGTTTTAAAAATAAAATATAAAAAGAAACAAATGGTAAACCTTTTAAAAAAATTAAATATTAAAAATTTTAAAAAATTACATAAAAATTAAAATTTTAAAAACTAAAAAAAAAAACAAATATCTAGTCGTACGTTTATAAATATATTTGACATGTATTTATTTAAACATTTATTTTTCTTTTTTTATAAATGAACATAAATACTTAAACATCAGTCAAAATCCTAAGCTTTTTCTTAAATAGCAAGTTTAAACTTCATTTGGCTAATGTGAAAAATGTCAATACAACTGATCTGGTTCCCTAGACGATGCAATCTTGAAATAGGTGAATTCATGGCATAATTAGTGGCAGCAATATCTATATGAAATGGGACATTATGTCTAGTAGTCCTAACAGGTATTCGGAATTGAATCATGTTTAGCAAGTCTGGAGAGTCCAACATGCCATTTATTATCTTAAAGAGAAACATTAAATCACTCAGTTTCCGTCTTCTGGATAAACTTTCCAAATCAAGTGTGTTCATTAAGAAGTCATAGTTTAAAGATTCAATAGGAATAGATAGCTTGTAGTTGATTAAACGTAAAAATTTTCTCTGCACTCTCTCAAGTTTTAACGAGTGAACTCCGTAAAATGGGCTCAAGATACTTGAATTGTATTCCAGTATGCTCCTGACAAGTGAAACATGCAAAGTTTTGAAAGATACAATTGATTTGAAATCTTTGACTGTTCTTAAAATATAACCTAACGATTTCATTGGTCTATTAGTAATTTCATTAATATGAGGTATAAATGTCAGTTTATGATCAAATACAAGCTGGAGCTGAGGAGAGGGTGCAAAGCCGTGAAGAGTGGAGACGCTTTATCAATGGAATGGCTGATGAGAGTATAAATGATTACGACCCTCAGAACTGGGGAACGACAGAGAAGAAGAATTAAAAAATATATATATGTATCATTCTTTGTGCAAAATGAAACCTGATTACCTATTTCATTGTAATCGTTAGCTTTCCAGCACAAAATTTGTACGCGGTACGCCCAAGAAAACACACCCAAAATTACAATTTGTCATAACAAAAGATCTTTATAATCCAGTCGGAAAAAATGAACTCAGCAAAAGCTTTTAAAATGTTCAGGTACCCACTTAGTTATAAATATTTTTTCTTAATAAATTTCACTTTTCCGTGTTTTTTTCCAACTCCGTCAGAAGAGCGTGAAATATTAGAAGCATTTAACTTAAGTGGCAACATTAATTTAAGCTAGCGTTTTTACCTATGTCTGGTGTTTTCTGGATCTATTTCGATCGCGAAGGCGCCCAATTTCTGGAGAACTCGGGTAGAAAAAACACGAATTCCGCCTTTGTCGGACTTCGGAACAGTTGGCGATTTGTACGAGGTGTCCTTTAAATAGCGAAAATCTTGGTAGAAATGTTTGAGGCTTTTCTAACTAACTGAGCGTACCACATAGAGGGTGTTTTTGTTTTATTTTACTTTCTTTCTGACTCATATAATCTGTGTCTGACTGTCAGATACTCTTATTTGTTAATAGGAGAGAATCTAGCGACATTATTTTCACATCCAGGCGTTCGTTTTATTAAAGTGATAGATATGTCGGAAATTAATTCGACTTCAAAACTTACTTATTTCTCTCTTATATTTTTAATAGGCATTTAAAAAAAAAAGTGCCAACCTTAAAACGATTAAAATTTTAATTAATCATAATTAAAGAAAAAAATGCTTGGTGAAACACAACTTTTGACACTTTTAATTCGTAGATAAACGTATCGATTATTTCTAGACCCGTCGGTATAAAATAATGTATTTACATCAAAACTTGATGGTGGGGGGGTATCGGTACTATATCTTTGTAGTCGGTCGGGAGACTTTTATCTTCAACTATAACGTCATACTGAAGCTATGTCATTTTAGGCCGTAGATATGTGTACCGCGACGTACGCTTCCCCTTGATTCATATCGATGTACCTACCCAAAACTTGAAGGTGGGGGGTCGGTAATATATCTTTATAATCGCTAGAGGGAATTTAGATTCAATTTTTTTTTTTTTTTATTTATCAAGGAAAAACAACAGTTGTTATATAAGAATACAAAATATAAAAAATAGTACTTACATCCAGTGTAAGTTTTTCACAAATATAATGAGAGAACATGTTACACAGTAAAGAGAAAAATAATATATTATATAAGACACGAGAATAAAAAAAGAGCCCTTGAGAAGGTTAAGAGATGAGGAAATAGAGTGGAGGAGAGGAAATTTTATAATATAGTTGACCAATTCTTTCAATTTTGATATTATAATAAAATAGACATTATTAAAGGAACATAAACTTATTACACACTGACAAATGTTTTATTTAACAGTGTTTCAAAAAGTTTTTTTTGAAGTCCCAAAATTTTGTATTAAAAATATTTAAATGGCGACAAACTAAATTAAATTTGGAGCAGCTACGATAAATAAACGAGTTTTGAACATAATTTTTTTTGGGCCATAAATTAAAAAAAAAATGAACTTGTGTTGACTTTACGGGACAATTGATTGAAATACGCTCCAAGAGATATGGACTATCGATAAAATTGTTTAAAATTTTGAAGAGGAAAGACAGATCAGAAATGCTTCTACGTTTAGTAAGGGAAGTTAAACTATGAAAGGAAGAAGAGTCTTCATACGTGTCAAAATATGTAAAAGATTTACGATCCAGAAGTTTAAGAAATCTATACTGTATTTTATCTAGTTGTGATATATAAATTGTATATCGAGTATTCCAAACAACAGATGCAAACCCAAGATGGCTGCGAACGTATGCATTATATAAGATTTTGAGGGATACGGTTGTTTGAATGGTTGAGTGGTGCGTATAATAAAGGCCAGATTTCTGTAAGCCCTATTTATAGACGTCTGAATATGGGAATCAAATAAGAGTTTTTCATCCATAATCACACCTAAATCTCTCAGCTCGTTTTTCCGGACAAGACAATTACCGTTTATTTCATAATTGAAAATAATTGTATTTATGTTTCTAGTGAACGAAATAACGAAACATTTATGCATGTGTAAGAATAGCTGGTTATGGTAACAGTAATCCGCTAGTTTATTTAGGTCGTTTTGTAATTCCCAACAATTATTTTCTAACTAAATTTTTAAAAATAATTTAGTATCGTCAGCAAACATGAGAAAATAAGAATGTTTAATAAATTTGCAAATGTCATTTATGTAAATTAAAAATAATAAAGGCCCTAAGTGGGATCCTTGAGGAACACCAGATGGTGACCGTCAAGGTGAAGGTATGACGTCTTTAGCTTCCCATCATAATCGAGGCCATGGTATAAGGAAATCCAATAAGTAAGGCTCATTAGGATTTTTTCAAGGATGCCACGCGGAATCTTCCTCCGAAGTTTCGCGGTCTGGAACACCGTGTATTTGAACTGGGGTAGGACGCTCACGCCCCGGGGTTTGCCAACTCACTTAATAAAGAAAACCCAATTTATCAAGGTGAGAGAGGTGTCATTTATTTTATGATTTTCTGACAAAGTCTTTCTGTGTTTTTTTTTTAAATATATGTCCATATTTAGCGCTGTGGGAATCCCAAATAAGTAACCCAGGACTTAACTAGCTTACGCGTCACGCGCTTCGCTGCTTCAAACGTTTGAATCATTATGATAATTATTATGTTTTTAAAGAATGGAAACACTTATACATCTTTTTTGAGTGCTTCCGTGTAAGTTAGATTCATTCAGACGTTTGGTCAATATAATCTTGTTAAATACCTCCATAAACTATTAGCACAATGAGGAATTCCAGCCCAACCCGGAATTAAATTTTAAAAATGTTTTCGTGTACACGTGAATATTTAAAAATGTTGGAGTAGGATGAAATATCTCAAAAACGTACGCAAAAATAAATTAAAAATGTTAAAAATAATATTCATTTTAAAATCGTAATTAATGACGTCACTCCTTATATCTACGTGCAGTATTTCCGGTTTTCGCTTTAAAGCCCCCGCACCTTGTAAGGAACGTTTTGAAAGAGTATACTGTACAGAAATAGGGAGTATCTAGAGTAAAGAAATACTTTGTTGACATTTCAACCAGAAATTATGTCAACTTTCTAGGTTTTTCTAAATCGAAACGTTCGTAAAAACAACCATAACATAGAAATGAGCTAATTACAATTAACTAAATGAAGTCATCAAAGCAATATTCCATAGATTCTTGTCAGTTTTGTTATTGGCTGGAGAAATACAACTTACCGCGGTCAGTGAAAGTAAGAACGCCAACCGTTTCATGACGTCACTACTGAAAAGTGACACACCGATTACAGTCTTTGGCGCGGTATTTGATAAATGTAATTTAAAAAAATCATATTTTTATAAATAACGCACAAAATATATTTATATATTTTTTTTTTGCTAAGTTAAATAGTATGCTAATAGAAAAAAAAATTAGAAAACAGTGGAATTCCTCATTGTACACCTATATCAATAAACAGCAATTATTGTTAGTATAAAAAATTGAATGATTGGTTTGGTGTTTATTTTGTAGAACTCCATATATTAACTTATAATATTAGAAATCAAACATTGATTTGAGTCTACTGAACACTTTTTTTTTTATAACTATATAAGGACATTCAATCCATCTAATCTTCACATTCGTTTGAAAATGCCCTAACAAGGCAAAACAATTGTCACAAAATTTTTGTTTTTATATTTTTTATATTTGTAAAAATAAAATAAAGTGTTCAGTAGACTCAAATCAGTGTTTGATTTCTAATATTATTAGGATTTTTGTATTGATATTTATGCTTTTTCATACTTTTTAGCTTGTGTATATATGGATAATTTATATAGCGCCGTTTTTGTGAAAATCACCTCAATGGCGCTGTACAATAAATCAATATCCCAGCATGTCTTGCAGCTAAAGAGCGCATGGACGGTCAGGATTATAGTTCCTCGTCTCCAATTATAAGGAGATAATTTATTTTTTTGCACCACAACAGGCCAGGAGGCCCAATTACAGTGGTGAATTACATCACGATATACTCAGGCTTGAGAAAAATTCCATTTAAATTTTTGAGTTCTCACCGGGAATCGAACCCGGAACCTTCTGTATGTGAGTCAAGCGTCTTGACCACTACACCACGGAGGCCGCCATTATGATATATAGGAGCTAGATTACAGCACATTTTGCAGCTACAGAGCGCATGGACAATAAAAAATCTAGCACTAGTTGCATTTTTATTTTTTTTATTTGACAATGAAGTTTAGAGTTTGAGTGATATTAAAAAAAAAAAATAAAAACAAATTTATACAAATAGAAGTTAGATTACAACAAGTCTTGCAGCTACTGAGCGCATGGATGGTTGGAATTCCAGACCCTATTTACTAAATTTGGAAATTTAATAGTTGATAAGATTTACCTATTGAAGCTAGATTATCAATTGTCTTGCAGCTACAAAGTGCAAGTGTCCTCGGCACGGGTAACCCCAGTGAGGACACATTATTTTTATTATAAATTACAGTTTGTAAGAGAAAAATATGAATAAATAAATAAATATTATTCGCAAACCATCAATTAGAAAATAATCATATTTTCAATAAATACACTGGATAAAAAGTTCTTCACGTTGAAAATAAAATATTTAAATTAGACAACTTATAAAAATCTTAGAAATTAAAATCGCCATTCATAATAAGAAAAAATCAATTGATAATCAAATAAATATTTTTTCTTTAAGTCCACTCCTGTCTAGTTTCGAAAGTATTCATCTCAAATCACCATCCTTCTAGGGAAAAAAAGACTTGATTAATGAGCTCCACGTGTAGTATTTTGTTAGCATAAAATAGGAAATAATTAATTAGTTACGTAAACCTTGACGAAGAAGCTTGTTTGCTTTAAAACCGGTCGGTGGAAAAAAATATTAAATTTGTAGCTAAAAACAAAGTTGTTTTATTTATTTTATTATGTAAATATTTCAATACAAACCCTTTTTATGGAATCGTGTTTTTTACATTTTGTGAAGAAAAATATTTTCGTTGTAAATATTTCATTTCTAGAGGATGTTTTTAGCGAAATTTTAATGTACGTATCGGCAAGCAAATCGGTGGCATTAAATCGTATAAAATAAATATAAATGATAAAAGAACACTTACCTAAAAACAAGCATAACGCGATCCAAACAGGCGGCATTGATGACACCTTAAGCTCCGTCCTGAAGAAGAAACACTGCGGGCTTCCGCGGATCTTCGGATCGCAGACGGGCACAGCGATTTCACACTCTTTGGCAATATATCATAGACACAAATTCAACTAATTTTGCCATTCAGAATATAAAAATGTAATTTTACATTTTTATTTAATTCATTCAATTTAAATTTAAATTTTGGAATAATTGACACTTGGTAAATGATGCTATTTTAAATTCCATGGCTAAAAAAATACAGTTATTTTTGCATACTTAAAACAAAACGGCAGTTTAGAATTAAGCGCTGGCAATTATTATTTCTTCCGACAGTTTCATAACGACTCTGTTTTTTTTTTTACCTTTTTTAGGTCAAATATTTATAAACAAATTAAATTCCTTATTATTAAAAAGCTAAATACGAGTAAACTTTTCACAATTCCTCTTGTGGCAATCCTTGGTGATAAAAAATCTGAAACAATTAAAAAAAAATCCAATTAAATAATTATTATTTATTAAAAAACATATCATTGAAAAATAAAATTAAACAAGGTTTTGAACGCGTTAACAGTTTTTAAGCAATAAAGCTAAGCTTCGGCTAAAAATTGACCGAAGTTTCGGCCAAAAACTGGCTAAATGGCTAATAAAATAAAACAAAACAAAACAAAATAGAAGAATATAAAATAAAATAAAATAAAATAAAGTAAAATGAAAATAAATAAATAAAATAAAATAAATTAAAATAAAATAAAATAAAATAAAATAAACCAAAATAAAATAAAATAAATTAAAATATTTAAAAAAATAAGTATGTTTTTAAATAAAAAAATATCAGATTTTTGTTTGTAATATAAAAAAAAACTAATGTATTCATTGTTTATCATTTGTTAAAGTCAAAAACATTCCAACTCTTGTGTAAATTTGATTATTCACTCTTTGCACAAAGGTGCTATTATCTCAGTTTCACTTTTCCATAGGCTGGCTGCCTCCTAACTCCGATCAATTCCAGGAAATAATAAAATAAGAAACAAAAAAATATATACTATTGGAATTTCATCTTCCCACAGAGAAATTTCCATCCAACGTCTTGTAAAATGAAAGTATTTTCTTCTCTATACACTTTATTTTTTATCGTTTTTTAAAGTGCACCACAAATACAATTTTCGCCGACATTTTTCTCCGTTTTGGGGGCAATCAATACCCCATCCGCTTCGGGGAGATAAATATACTACCCCCGGGACTCGAACCCCCATTCCAGCGCTGGAAATACGTAATATTTTATGTATTTACAGCATTATGGGTGGGAGTATACCCCGACTGATATTTCCCGTGGGGTTAGCGTCAAATTTCCCGATTCGATTCCAAAAACCGCAAGTTTGAGCATCTACATGAAAATTTCCATATATAGCCTCAAAAATATAGTGAGCACGCATATTAATGATTAAAACTATTTTTTTCATTTTCTTCTTTCACCAATATTTATTTATTTATTTAACTCTTTGTACGTAATGTTATTTTTACACTGTGAGCTTTTTGCTAAATGGCAATTTCTTCCATCCAACCAATAAAACGAAAGTTTTATTTTCATAATTCAAGTTACAGAACATATTAAATAGAAAAGAAATATTAAAAAGCTAAAGATATGTAAAAATAGAAAAAAAATGTATTTTTTTATAAATTACCTTAAATCAAAACTATTACTCAATGGGAAAAACGAAAAAAGAGGAAAGGAGGAGAGATTAAGGAAGAGAAAGGAGATGTTTCTTCAGACGTGATTTAAACAGAGATAATGTAGTAACATCTTTGATGGTGGATGGGAGATGATTCCACAGTCGAGCCGCATAGAAACTATATGAGTAAGAGAAGAAAGAGGAATTGTGGATGGGTATTAAGAGAGTGCCTTGGGAATAAGAACGAAGAGGTAAACCATGAACTGATAAGCATTGAGATTTTCCACGCAGGTATATAGGAGCGTTAGGACTATGAAGTACATTGTACAGAAGTGAGAGGGAATGATAGTCTCTCCGCTGTCTACCATGTTTTTAAATAAAATAAAATACATAGTTAACATAAGTTGTGCGCTTTTTATTTAAATTTAAAAATGAGGACTAAAAGTGAAAAAAAAATATCAACGTTATGCGCCATTCGAATAAAAATTTCCTAAGCACTAACAAAATGTCCATTTTGTTTTCTTTGACAATCTAAAAGATCAATTTTTTTTTTTTTTAGTAACGCATTAACGCAAACATTTCTTTATTTATTTATTTATACACCCAACGGACATTTTTAAGGACATATTTATACTACTACTACTAACTACTACCATCACGCCATTTCCCCGTAGGGATAGGCAGAGAGAATGGAACGCCACCACGTCTATCCTAGCATATATTCCTTGCTTCTTTCACATTCATACATCTTGTCATATATGCCCTTCGGTTCAGTCTGATTTTGACATAGCCAGACTTAAGCTTTTGGTTTATCTGATCATACCACGTCTTTCTTGGTCGTCCTCGTCTCACTTGACCGTTCATTTTCGCCATATATACTACATACTTATGCGCAGAAAATTATTATAGTGGAATGTAGAATGACACAATGGTATATAGTAGACTCGATGGGAGTGGAAGCGGAAGAGAGGTGTTAACACTTTAAGCACCGGCCGAATACACATAGAATTTACCCTGTGCCCGGCCCATTTTTGTGAAATTTCATGCTTTGTGAAGGGTTTCTTAAAAGTGTCATAATTATGAAAATACTTGCTTAAATCAATGGAAACTTCAAGTCATTTTTGTATTATAGTTTTGCCAACAATAGCCTTTATGGAGAGCCACATTGCGCATTGCAATGTTCACACATATACAGGGCCTCAATCCTTTTTTTGTGCTTTGTATCCCGGAGCCGTGTAAACACGTGATATGCGTTATATCTCGGTCCTGTGTTTTTACGTGGTTTACAAGCAGCAAAAAAGAAATTATTAAAGTCACTAGATGTCAATTAAATGCACTTTTTTAGACAGCTGGTAAACCGCGTAAAAACACGGGACCAGGACACAACGCATGGTGAATACAATCACGTGTTTACACGGCTCCGGGATACAAAGTGTAAATAATTGAATTCGATTCAGTGATCGTTTGAAAGAAGACAACTTGTTATCAAAGAAATCAAGACTGGTATGTTTGTTGGAAGATTCTGGGCATAGGTATTCTTGTTTAATTTAATTTAGTACGTACTATTATTTGGCATATGATTTATTGCTCCTATTTCTTACTATAGTATTGAGTGAGTTTCTAGAATACATATCTCAATTATCATTTTAATTGTGCTTTTATATATATATTATTTTTCTATTGATTTAAAAGATACTCTTATTTCGTTTTTTTTTTTAATACTACTATTATTTTGTTGATTTTAATGATACCACTATTTTGTATATTTGATTATTTGTGATTCTTAATTTATATAATTTATATTTTAAAAATTATTTCTGATTATCTTTTTTGCATTTGGAATTTGATTATTTATTACATTTCCCTTTTTTTCTAGATTGTTATTCTATGTTATAATAATTTGATCTATTTAATTTTACTATGTATTTTTATTGTTATTTATTGTGGCTTGACACGGGCATAGCCTAAAAAGCCTTAATAAGTTCATAAATATTTAATATTGTCATTTTTAATGAATAAATAAATAAATAAATAGGGGAATGAAAACCATAGTTAATTCTATGGTTATCGGTATGAAATAGTAAGTTTCGACTGAGGTTTCTAGTTGGGATATTTAATTTGCTACTAACACACGATATGTAATCCAATCCTGTTTCTTTTTTATCCCAGCAGTATTTCTGCACTTTAAAACGACACAACACGACATAGTTGATTTCAAATCAGGATTTGTGTACTGAGGGATGTCTACAAAGAAACTTATGTTTCAAAACGTTAAACTACTCCTAAAGGTGATTGTAAACGAAAATATAAAATTAATTATTCATGTATGGCGCGTTTTATCATTTTTTTATTGAAAAATGCCATTTTTACGTTAATTTTCAATGGAAATTTTAGGAAATATGGTTTGTGGAATCTTTACAATATATTGATTGTAACAAATATCATAATAATATAATTGAGGTCCTTTTCACAAAATGGTGTACAAAACAAAAAATAACTTATTTTAAAATAAGAACAACTTTTTTTTTCTTTTTTTCTTAATAAATTTCATAAAAGGTAGGTACATGTTTTTAAAAAAATTTAAACATATCTACATTTATACATCTAGTAAATGTTATCACTGTAACTCTCCAAAAAAGAGACTAACTCTTGTGCTTGGAGAGAGACGTACACTGTTGTAGTTGTTTATTGTATGTATAAGAGTTTATTTAATTTTAAATACGAGTACATCAGAAAAAAAAATCATAGAAAATATAAAGAAAAAACATAAAACAATAATACATTCATACTAGTCAAAATTTAATATAGTCCGAAAAATGTCTTTAGATTTACTTTAAATTTATTTATTGATATATTATTTTTAATAGTTTTTAGTTCATTGGGAAGATTATTATAATTTTTTACACCTTTGAAGACAAAGCTATTTTGACCATTACTTGTGTGGAATTTAGGAATTTTAATATTATTTTGGTATCTGAGTGAGTTATTCATCTTAAATTCTTTTATTTTTTCTTCTTTATAAATTTGTATAGCGTAATTTATTTTATAAAGAGTTTTTACTTTATGAACCTTAAATATTTTACATAGACTTTCCGTATTGATATTTGTTGATATTTGTAAAGTTAAAGAGCTGAAGCATTTATTAATGTGGGTGAAATTCATCTGATTGAATTAATTCATTTACATACCAGGCAACGACTGAAAACATTAAAAAAAATATATATTTCTTCTTGGACTAGGTGGATTCATCAACAAAATAATTGTAACAATAATTATTAAGTAATTCTTTACAATTAAGTACTGGCTGATTTCTGCAAAATGTACATTTTAGGTTGTGTGGTCCGTCAGATTTTAAAAATCATTGAAACTGGTCAAATACACAATTAAACTCTTTTTTGTGTTATAAAAAAACCAATGTACACATTATTTATCATTTTTAAAAGTAAAAAATATTCCAACTGTGGGTTTAACAGTCCATATCCATGACACACCCACAGGTACTAAATAATTTCAGCTGAAATTAAATGGCGATGATGGTATCTATTCATCTCAAATTCTTTTTTTTTTTCTTTTTTATATATTTGTATAAGAGAATTTGTCTTATCTTATTTTTGTTTTGTACACCATTTTGAGAGAAGGACCTAAATAATATTGTTATTTTTTTTATTTTATTTATTTACAATTTTAAAAAACCCGTTAGGGTTACATTAGAAATTTAATATTGTCTAGTCATTTTATGTATTGTCTAGTCTAGTTAGTTCAGTCATCATGTGCTTTTTCAGATTGATTTTAAATTTGTCTCCAGTAAAAGTTTTCAAGTAGTAAGGTAGGTCGTTGTAGTGTTTAAGTCCATTATGTAGTATTTTTGACTGTCCTGTGTTTGTCTTTGCTTTTTCAATATGATAGTGTTGTTGTTGTCTGGTGTTATATTTGTGTATGTCAGCATTTTTGACTAATATTATGTCGTCGTCTTGTATGTTTCCCAGTGTTATTTTGTGCACAATTTTTAAAGTCTCAATTTTAGTCAAGTAGTTTATGTCAAACTGGTGTGTTTTTTTGTACAGTTCAGTCGTAGAGGTCAGGTAGGGTAGGTTGAATGTTAGTTTAAGAATTTTATTTAGTTGTCTTTGTATAATTGTTATGTCTGTCTTGTTACCAGTTCCCCAGAAGGCGATCATGTAACTCAAGTTACTTTTAAAATAGGCTTCGTACATCATATTTTTTTCCTTTCTCGGTTTAAAATCTTTAATTTTGTAGAAGAGGCTATGTAGTGATGCCATTACTTTAGTGAGTCCATCTATGTGTTTTGTCCATTTTAATTGTCTGTCCATTGTGAGTCCTAGGTAAGTCACATGTTCTAGTTCTTTAAGAGTTTCGTTGTTAATTTTTATGTTCATGTTATGGTTTTTCTTTTGTGTTTCGAAATGTATTATATTGCATTTCTTGGCATTTAGTGTTAAAATGTTTTTGTTTGTCCATTCTAATAGTTTTTGCACGCTATTGTTGATATTGGTTACAATCAATATAGCGTAAAGTTTCCGCAAATCAAGTTTTGTAAAATTTCCATTAAAAATAAACGTAAAAATGGCATTTTTCAACAAAAAAAATAATAAAAAGCGCCATACAAAAATAATTAATTTCAATTTTTTGTTTAGAATCACTTTAAGGAGTAGTTTAGTCGCCTTCTGTTTGATGCGCGTATGCGGTTTCTGGACTATTCTAAATTCTATGTTATTCCACAATCGAGCAGATACTACTGTGAAAAAGGAGGCATACGAATAAAATTAAACGAATAAATAAATAAAAGATATATGAACCAGGTAATAAGGGCAAGATTATAAAAACGTTGTTTTCTAAAATGGGTTTATTGACTTAAACAAAATAAATAAAGTTAGAATATTTTCGTTGACAGGTGTCTGATCCTTGGAGAAAAGGTAAGTTTTGGTAGTTTGTGTATTTGCTGACTTCCCAGAGAACAGCATACAGTAAGATAGATAGGCAAACATACTTTGTTTTTATTTTGAAATGAATAAATCAAAAAAGCACCGAAGACTTGCACAAAATTGAACGAAGTTTTTCTCCCAGAGGAATAAGAAAGCCAACCAGCGCCGAAGGTTCTATAAGCATTCTTACTTTGAAAATCCACTGGTACAACTCTAGAACATTGAACTCAAAACAGTGATTTAGTTATTTACATGTTTATCTTTACTTGACGAATTACAACAGAGATATAGAACATTTTAGAGAAACGAATATTGCAGTCTAGGCATTTACAGGGCTTTCTACTTTAAATTAGGAAGTTTTCTACTTTATAAGATATTGTATTCGCTTTAACGTTACCTATATATATATATTATTATATTTGCTTGTAAGCTTTCGAAACAGAATGTCATGGAGACGAAACAGTGCGTTTTCGACATCTTTTGTTCGCGTTCAATGAAGGGAATAAAGCTTCTAAAACTGCTCACGATATTTGCGCAGTGCACGGTGAAGATGCATATAATTATTGACTGATATGTTGTAAAATAATGAAGAAGAATATATTGTTGACTAATTTGTTGTAAAATAGTGAAGGGAAATACAGTATTGACTAATTTGTTGTAAAATAATAAAGGAGAATACACTTTTGACTAAGTTGTTGTAAAATAATAAAAGGAGAATAATTTATTGATTAATTTGTTGTAAAGTAACGAAGGAAAATACATTATTGACTAATTTGTAGTAAAATAATGAAGGAGAATAATTTATTGATTAATTTGTCGGAAAGTTGTGAAGGAGAATATATTATTGAGTAATTTGTAGTAAAATAATGAAGGGGAATAATTTATTGATTAATTTGTTGTAAAGTAATGAAGGAGAATACATAATTGACTAAGTTGTTGTAAAATAATGAAGGAGAATAATTTATTGATTAATTTGTTGTAAAGTTATGAAGGAGAATATATTATTGACCAATTTGTAGTAAAATAATGAAGGAGAATAATTTATTGATTAATTTGTTGTAAAGTAATGAAGGAGAATACATTTTTGATTAATTTGTTGTATTTTTTCTGTTGTGTCCTCTTGTTCTCTTCTCTTCATTTGGAAAAAAACGGGGATAACTTATATTAATACAATATCGTCTGTTTCTTCCTGTCTGTGTGTCTCATTTACTTGGGTCAGCCCCGATCTTTAGTCTACAACACGCCGAACTAGGAGATCTGTTGTTAGGTTTGTTTTATATGGCCAGTTGCCGCCTGACGCCGATAAATTTTATCATCTTGCTAACTCTTGTTAACACCGAATATAGTTATGTGTAAAATGTCATACGACAAAGTGAAAAATGTTATTTATATGAAACATGTATGAACTGTCAGAGTATTCGCCCGCACAGTTTGAGCATCTGTGTGGCACAAATTTACTACAAAACTCGTGTGACCATGTGTCATATTTTTATGGGACTTGTTAAATAATTTTTGTAACTCGGAGTGAAAATTTCTTCCTGAATATTGTGAAACTTTTCAGAATTTTCAGATCACACGTAAAGTTTGCAGAAATTCGCGCCACAGGAAATAATAAAAGTGAATTATTTGTAAAATCGCAATGTGTTCTAAGAAATTCATTTTTAAAAATTCATTCTGCATTTAAAAAAAAAAAAAATCAAATTCAGTCGGTCAAAAAAATCTAAAAACATAATATGTTAATTGATTTTATTAGATTTATTGGTTACACGCATTGATATTAATTGAAATATTGTTTATTTCGCTGTCCGAACAGAGTGGTGTAAAGGACACTGTGTTTGTGCTTTAATTTTACCGGAGTTTGGTGCGTCCGTTATCTAATTACTTCATTTCTTACAAAGTCAAACCACCGCACACCCAAGATTCTTCTCAGACGTCTATTCTCGAATCTCAGAATTGTACTGTTTTAGCCCCTAGTGAGGTGCCACGATTTATAAACCCATGTACAGGTAAACCTCGTTTTGCGTCGGTTCGATTTACGCCGATTTAAAATTACGCCGGTTGGTGCCGACGTGGGATTCCCCGGTTCGGCCGACAACAGGCGACAGTAGGCGCCGCGATTCTAATAGCAGACACACTTTTACACGTTGTTTTATTCTACTGCAGCGTATGCGAGCAGCCTATTGTGTGTGTGAAATTGTTTCTGATTTAGTTGTTGTTTTGTTTTTAAGAAAAATAAAAAGGAATGCTTGTATTTTTTATTTTATTATTATTAAAATTAAAAGAATATTTAATTGTTTGTGGTTAATGCTATGATTCTGCAAAAAAGGAAGTAAAAATTAAAGCTAATGATGCTTGGATGAAAATTGGATGCTTTTTTCAAAACAGTGTTAGAATTTTATTTAGTACCGACAAATTGGTGAGTTCATATTTATTATGAAAAAATCATTTTTTTATATCAAGAGATTATTATTTATTTAGTAAACGAATTTTAATTGTATTTATCAAATACATTTATAATTTTTTTTCAATATAAATAGGGTGTGAATTAAAATAAACACAATTTCTTAGAATTTTGACACAGAACCTAAATAATTTTTCTTTTTATCTTATATCTTCTATTATATTTGTTCATTTTACGCCGGTGTCTCTTGGAACGGAACCCCGGCGTAGCCGGTACTGTGTAACGCTTCGTCCGTTGATGTCCAAAATCCCCTGACTCAAACCAAGTCATTGAGAGGGTCGAGAGTTTTGTTTTAGTTCGTAAAAAATGTAGTAAAGAAAGAATATGATATACATCATAACGGAAACATTTTAAGAAGAGGACTCGAAGTTAAATTTAATTGATTATTATTTATTACGGAAAGTTGTTGGTTAATAGTTTTACTTTTTGGTTTTAGAATTGTCCAAAACCACTTTTGTTCATATGTGAAATTAGTTAGCCCATTTCTTGAGAAAAAATGTGGTTTTCGGATATCCGATGATTCGCGAACAGGAAAATACCACATTTTACGAATACCGATAAAAATGCATGAAATGATTTTAATATAATTCATTGTATTTTAAAAATCAATATGGATATTGTGGAGAAATATTTTCATACATTTGTAAATATGTCGTATTGGAAAAATATCAACTTTTTATGTAGTAATTCCTTGACGGTACAACTTAACACATTTTTTTCCATTCTTATTTTCCTATCCCACTTCCTTTCTCTCCTAGCAAACTGTACGTTTTGTTAGTTATTATTTTTTTCCTATGTGAAACCAGTAATTGGTTTCGTTGTTATTTGCTGTTATTTATATATATATAATTCTTTTGTACGTGTGATGTCCCTGAACTTCTCCTAAGCGGCTAAACGGATTTATGTGTGGTTTTCAGCGCAATGTAGATCTTTGCACTGTGCGTGTTCGTAGATAATCAAATTTTAAATAGAATTCGTGAAAAAAAAGTTAGAAGCATAAATCTTTTTTTCATCGAGCCTACCAGGGTTGTATTCAACGAGAATGCAGATACAAAAAAAATGGACAAAGGACGTTGTCTGTTTGTGTTTAAAAAAGTTTGTTTTTGAATATTTACAAACCACATTAGCTTTTTATGGATCTCAATCAGATTCTTTCCTTACATTCCTTATAATTTCTTCTCTTTATTTGTTTTTACTGGATTTTTAGTAATACTAAAATAATATTAACTGACATTTAAAACATTTTTGAAAATCGCATTCATGAATGAAGTGCTCCCCTGTTGGTGAGAAGAGCCGAGTTTGACATTTGCAAAAAGAATTCAATATTTGAAAATGATTTTTATTAATATTTTGGTATTTAACCATAAACAAGTACCTAAGTATCCATTTAAATTCAACATTACAATAAACATAATTTGTATTTTTTTTAATTCAATCATAAAACCTACTTATCAATGAAAAGTCTGTTTCCAAAATAATAGCAGGCAAGCCAACGTCTGTCGGGTCCTCTAGTTCTGTATATATTGTGATATGGCTGTGTTGGTTTGAAAAAAAAAGAATATTTAGAGTTTAAAAAGTACGAAAAAATTATTATTGTTTTTAGGCTATAAATAACATAATTAAAAAACTCTACTAAATCTATGTTCAGAAAAAAAAAGTTTAATTAATGTCGCATCATATTATTTTTATCAAAACAAGAACATCACAAAACAAAGCTTTAATAATTATTATTAATATTCAAAGCATTAACTTTGTGGTCCAACATTTTAATATTATGTTAATAAAATTTGTATAAAACCACTCACCGATTTATCTGTCTACCGGTTTCGAGACGTTGTTGTCCTGACGAAGAGTCGTCAGGACAACAACACTACACCAACATGCAAATACCACTACACACCTTCACCATAGTAGATTTGCAAAAATATAAAATTGACATGCAGGTTAGACACATGCTTCACTACGCCACCACCGAGGGTTGATGA
>NW_028280466.1:0-59373 GCF_059751315.1 Micrasema longulum
CTGATTTTAGTCTTAGATTATTATTTTTAATTGACATATTACAACAGAGATGAAGAACGTTTAAAAGAAGGTAATATAGAAGTCTAGGCATCTACAGGACTTATGACCTGTCAATGGCTGGTTTAAGTGGCCACTTTACACACTAGATGCCTAGACTTCTATATTACCTTCTCTTAAACAGCTCCCCAGGGAGTTGAATCCAGTTATTGTCTACAAAAATTTGGACAAACTCAAAATATTGTTTATTATTTTTAAAATGAAATATTAAAATACATTTTAGATAATAAATAAACTAAAAAGAGTTGATTGTAATTTGAGGCTCTTTTTTTTTCTAAAACACGCGTGAGAATAATTAAAACCAAATTTTAATATGTATGTTTAATAGATTTCTTTGAATAAGTTTTGAATCACAATTAAGACCTAAGAAATTTACCCATAGTATTGAAATCAGTGTACATTAATTTATGAGTACGCACAATAAATAAAATAAAATCCTTGACAACTTAAATTTCAAAAAAAGTCTTATTAGATTGATCTAATCGACATACTCCCACATCTCTTTATAACCTTCATTGCCTTTCACGTTTTAAAATAAATAAATGTGTCTTTATTTCAAATTATCATTTTAAGAAACAAGTAGTTAAAAAAATCATTCCAAAACAAATACTTAGACTTACACCCATGAAATTTTAAAAAAATGTTTGATAAAAAATATGTTGACTAAATCGACAGCTAAAAAAAACAATTTCTTTACTATGAAGACTCACAAAAATATTTTATCAAAATAGACGGAATAAATAATGATAAAGTTTGAGGGAAAAAATATTTAAATAATCCCGTAAAAATTCTGTTTTCTTTGTTAAAATATTTTCCTTTCCCAAATACTATATATCGCAAAAATGTGATAAACATCTTAACAAGAGCCCGAGATGAAAGAAGGTACGTAAAGCCTTCTATTTGTGCTAGTCTCTGAATTTGCGGGTATAATACCTTAAGTAAGTACAGACTTACAATATCGACATGACACATTTATGGAACCGAAGCTTTTTTGTATCTCTGCCTATTTGTTTTTCCGCCGTATTTCCTGTCGGATTATGTTATTTCATAGAGTCGACATCGGTGGAATCAGTACTAGGCGCTCGACAAACTACAGATATTTTATCGGCCGATCGTTTGATGGTCGAGTTTATAGCATGAACATAAACATACACATACGCGGGTGCGCACATTTAACGATTTCTAATCGGCAGATCAAAACGTTTAATAGACTGCCGAATTTTCTTTAAATTAAAAAAATCTGCGAATTATCGGCCGATTGTTTAATCAGGATGGCGTGGGCAAACTCGCCAACTATTCAATCGGCAATCATTTCAGTTCGTTCCAAATTTCGGCGCTATAGCGGTTAGTTAGTTAGTTAGTTTCCTAAGAGAGAGGTGCTATCTACTAGGGACCGTCATGTGACGGTGGATGACGTCATTAAAACGTCTGTACAAACCAATGGCGCTGGTTTCCTAGAGGGAGTTGACTGTGAGCAGAACGTCGAACATCAGTGCCGTTATTTGTAAGACGGCCGTCATACCGGTACAAACAGCCTTCGAATGGTTTTTCTTGTGTTTTTGGGTGAACATTTTTTAACCGTTAAAACTGTCGAAATAAGTGCAAACGTGAAATGGACTAGTGAAATTGAAGAAATTGATTTTGTGAAAATCAAATCAATAAAAAAAAAATAAAAAAAATAAAATCAATCAAAGACGGTAAAAGATTCCTTATTGGCGTTGATAATACGTCTGTATAATTTTATGAGTATGTCATTGAAAAATTATATCAATGTTTATGTTTTGTACCTTCTTCAATATTAGGTATTAAGTTTTTTTTCTTTTTCTCTTTTTTAATTAAAAAATATAAATTTATAAATGTACCTATTTATTATGAATATATTTTATTTTTATTTATTATTATTACTTTTATTGTTTTCCTTTTTTAAACTTCATTATCATTATTTATAATATACATACATATTTTGATTGCAGTTTCTGAATAACTAACATTTCTAATTTTTTTAAATTTATTTTATTTTATTACTGGGTTATTATAATGCGTACACTTGATTAATAACTTACACAGCTGTGGAAAATGATTATTGGCTGTTTTTAGTTCCAATGTACCCCTATCTTCTATAAGAATTAAATGTAAAAACTGTTGTTTTTTCCCAAATAAATAAAAAAAGGCCAGTTAAACAAAAGTTCGTGTAGAAATACCGGGACAGTATTTGAGACATTAGGTACGTACTAAAATGTATATAACCGATTAATGATTTGAATAATAAAACATGTTTATTTGCTACAAGAATAAAGTTTATCGTCTATTACAATAAAAGATGATATTGTTTTTCAATTTCAAATTAGTTCTTGTACTGATATTATTTTTACGTAATTGGTTTCTACATTATGACTATTGGAAAATATGACAGATCGCGAAAGTTTTTTCCAGCGCAGATTTTTTACAGATAAGTTGTCGCGGCCGCCAGATAACGACTCTAGACACCGCCACCGTTAAGACGGTTTTCTTATTACAACAACCGCATCACAGTATATTTTAGCTGCTTGATATGGCACCGTTTTCCTAGGAAACCATAGTTTAAGCGTTAAGTGCGCGCAAGCAGTCATGGTGTTATGGAAACTGAGCAAAACATTGGTTGAGGAGATCGAGAAGCGACCTGCACTATATAAAAAATTCTTAAAGAGTACCTACTTTGATGTGAACATCAAGAACAATCTATGGGCTGAAGTATGTAAACCAGTTGTATCGGAATGGAGCAGTTTTCGATAGCATAAATATTTAGCTGAGTACCATTGAAAGCCCCCCCCCACTTGCCCGGATCTGGTTTGAAGGTCTTGTGGCCTTTTTTCAGATCAGCTCATTACAAACACCATTTTTGTTTTAGCTATAATGAACGGTAATTTTTTTTTCAAATAATTCTTTGTTTTCAAAAGATTCAAGTTATTTTATTTTTTAAATTTACATTTACTGCTTTCAATACCCCCCCTATCGCCGTCAGAGCAACCTAACTATATACAGTCAATTTGTCTGTCACCCTTAATAAATATTTTTCAATTCTGACGGTGATAGGGTATGTAAGTTTATTAGCTTGTTAGTAAATAGGAAGAAACAAGACCGATCAGGAGAACCAGAACCGTTACCATAATCCGGTACCCTCCACCGGCCAAATAATTCAAACCTATTAAGCCCAAAAGAAAGTCATTGTTCATAAATTCGCTCTATTCCTAGAACCACCCTAGTATCAACTTATTTAAAGTCTAGCATCCTAGTGAAGACCTATCAACTAATCTATCAATCGATCTATAAACCAACCTAACAACTAACCTTATTAACCACACGCAATATAAAAACCCAATCCTACATACTAGGACAGCGTCTTCAATAACACACCACGGCGGCGAAGAAGCAGCCAAGCCTGCCCCCGACCGATACACGGCTCCCAGCTCAAATCGTTAGTGTATTAGTAGATAAACCCTCTTCCCTTTTACGGAAATAGACAACACATGACATGAGTTCGGTTCTGCAAGTTTGGTTTCTGTAGCTGGGTACCGAGTTGAGGTTCTGTCAGTGCCAGTGACACATCTGATTAATACAAGCGTAGTTTATCGACTAGCAAACTGCTAGTGTAGCAATCGGCTAAAAAAAATGACTATCAACGCACCCCTGACCCAACAGATTAATTTGCGCAGTATGCGAGAGTATGGTTCAATCCAACTAAACTATCGGCCAATCATTGAGTCTATTTTATTCAACCTTTTATCGGCCGATAATTTGATGGGTGACTTTATAGCAAGAAGACATTCAAGGGTGCACTCACCTTACAAATCGAAATCACCCAGTGAAAAAGTACGACAGCTGTCTTTATTCATTTCAAACAGTGCTAATTATCTGCCCACGTTTCAATGAAGAAGATGAGTGTTTAAAAAAAATTGTTAATACACTATGAAAGTAAGCCAAAATTAAAAAAAATAAAAATAATTATGA
This sequence comes from Micrasema longulum, assembly GCF_059751315.1. Taxonomy (NCBI): domain Eukaryota; kingdom Metazoa; phylum Arthropoda; class Insecta; order Trichoptera; family Brachycentridae; genus Micrasema; species Micrasema longulum. The sequence goes on from NW_028280466.1 coordinate 4,045, forward strand.
GCATTATGATTATTTTAAATTTTGCAATTACTCCAACTGTGGCGTTCTGCTGATTGGTGAATTGGCTTTCCGTAAAACGGAAATCTATCACAGCACTCTATTATAAGTTGATTCACAAGAACTTGTGACGTCATTCAAAGTATTCAATTCGATTATTTTCTTCATGCATTTTTGATAAACTTCGCTGTACAATGAAATGCTCTAATTTTTACCGCCATGTTAGTGCGCACATACGCATTTTGAAGATTATTCAGGGACTAGTTTGTTTTATGTAAATCAAATGTGAGTATGGGCCTTACTCATAAACTTTATAAAATAGTATCCTTATTTTACCACTATTCTTAAGCGTAACTTTATATCAGGATTATAAGTAACACCCTGATTTGTTTGGTTATTTATATATTGATAGGCTTTGTTATTTTTTAATGCAATGTAATGTATTAATTTTAGATACTTGTACAAATAAAATTTGAACACCTAGTTCTAGTTTTACCTTAACTAAAAAATAATATATGTACAAAAATAGTAAAAAATAAAACATTGTTATAAAATCCAGACGCTTTCCGATGATACTCTATCTACCAATATGGATGTTTTGTAGAAATATATTTTTCGTCCCGACTTAATTACAAGACTCGAGTCTCGTGGAATTGGGACTTGTTCCTCAATAAATGAAAAATAATAAACGATTATAATATAATAATACACGAATATATGTATACAAATAAATAAATAAATACATACGTATGCAGTATTATGTAAACCAATTGATTGACCGGCAAGTAAGTATTGTCCTTGTGTAATCAATATTTGTAAAAATCGTGAAATAGGAAATTGTGTGGAAAAACATCTGCTTCGCAGTGTAGTAGTGTTTGCCTACCATACTTTAGATCCTGGGTTTGATTCCTGGGAGGGTTGACATAAAATAATTATTTTCAAAGCTGATTTTATACTCAAGTTTTCCATTTTCAAATGATTTGGTGTTTATTTTGTAGAACTCCATATTTAAACTTAAAATATTAGAAATCAAACACTGATTTGAGTCTACTGAACCATTATCCCTAAACTGGCACCTGAAACGTAAGACTAATCATCCCTTCCTATAACGAATGGTTTTAATACGCTAAATTTTAATATTTAAAGCACATTGTGATTTCTAATGGTTTTAGCCAATATTTCAACCAATATTTTGTTTAAAATCAATTATCAATCAAAACACTTCCAGTTTTGGAACAAAACTATTTATTTTAAAATGTGTAAAAACATAAACTTATTTATACGATATGAAAATAATTATCATCATTCCACGTCTGCTCATTAGTTTAAGAACACGGTACCCCAAAACAATCTTCGGGCTTCTTTGTCGGCTGCCTGATCTTGTGCATCCTCAAATAAGTCACCAGTTTGTGGGGGCTCTTAATTTCATGTTAGAAAATTGGCGACACAAAAGAATACATATTTTCGTGACCCAAAAGACAAGAAAGCCTTGAAAAAAGCATGGATAGAAAAGAAAAATGATTAATTTATTTAAATGGCTATTTTCTCTTGTCGAATAATACAGCTCTGAATGTTAAAAAGAAGCTGAATCCTGGTATAGTGTATTTGACTAAACGGTAACTCTAAAGTGAAAATCCTCAAAAAGGAAATCAAGTGGAGATACGAGTAGGTTCGTCTCGTCGTGGTTGGCTTATAAAAAAAAAGTATTTGTGTTCCAAAGTAAAATAATGAAATTAACGGCAAAAGAATGACATCATGATAAAGTATGGTTGATTATGACGATAAGACTTATGCAAAATCCCTCGCTGCGTCAGAGGTAGTTTGTTATAAAAATTGTGGAGTTTATTTGTTATCCACTGCTTTAATACCAGCAAACCGTTGAATTTTGTTGGAAGCATGCGTATTATAACTGCACTACTGGTGTTTTAGAACAAGCTATTTTAGTAGCGGTGAACCAAAAGACTCCAATGCTTTAAGTGTTAATATAATCTGATTATATGAACAAAATGACATTCATTACTCAATTTCGCAAAAAATGAGACTTTAGCCTTTCAGCTTTAAGGTAAAGAAATTATAAAAATAATTTTAATAAAAACGAACTACTTTGCATGACGTCACTAGTTCTTCCAAATCAACCAATGATAAGAGTTAAAATTGATTTCCGATTTACGGTAGGTCTATTAACCAATCAGCAGAACTCACCGAGAAGAAGGGGAAGAAAACTTACGTCATACGTGAAGTAATTTGAAAAATACAAAACTTTTGCTTCGTTTAATAGTTTATTAACAAATATTTTTAAAAAACACTAAACTTTCTTATAGGGCTCTACTTTGGTACAAATTAATTTGTCAGCATGCGTCGCATTCCGAGTATAAAGACAAGTTGTTACATGATTACAACACCAGGTTTACTAGTATGGAAGGGCTAGCTGTTCCTAGATATTGCAATAAATATGGCAAAAGGACACTGTAATACAGTATACCTAAAATATTTAACACGTTACCAAACAATATTAAAAATACTGAGTTGAATACAAGAGTGAGACGTTTGCTCACATTATGGTTATTAGAATTTTGTTTTTCGTATTAGTGATAGTTTTTAATTTTTCATAATGTAATATGTAATGTTTTTCAAGTAAAATTATTGTTAATGTAGGTTAAATGTAAATAATCATAAAAGTAATTTATAAGAACCTGCTGACGAGTTGTATGTATGCAACTCAGCAGGACTTTAATTTAAGACTATTTTGTAAATATTTTTGAAAAATAAATATTAAAAATAAATAAAAAAGAAGTTGTTTTTTCCAATTTTGTGCCAACAAAATCGGTGCATTTTTAGTCTAAAACTTAAAAAACCAGAAGATTACTGGATTTTGAAATCTCTTGCAAAATATTTATCTAGGTGTAAGTCAATCTTAACTGAATTGTGATTATTACACAGTTCAAGTGATAATTTATAAAAATAGACAATGATACATCATTAGCATATTAACATTCATATTTTAGTCTTAAAAAGTTTATCTGTCAATATTATTATATTACACAATAATGATCGACGCAACATGATCCGAAATGTCGGAAAAGAGTGTTGACAACACATCATGACCTCATCATCATTTTCTTTCCGCACCTCATGGTGCATAGGGCACTTCACTGGTACACCAATCACAGTGCATCTTGATCATTTTTGTCACATTAAGGTAAGATGATCAGCCTTACGCTTCAGGTACCAGTCTAGGAACTATGAAATATCATATTGTAAAAACACCCTTTCAAATAAATATTTCATGTCAACCATGTCGGGAATCGAACCCGAGACCTCTTGCATGGGCAAGCGCGCTGACCACCACACCGCGAGGCCGACAACACATGGCACAGTAAAGCTAAACAACTCATCACGCACCATAACGGCTGTGAAAATCTTAGAAATTTAATATTGATAAAAATACATTGTACCTTAAGTAAAATATTTGGTTATCAAAGCTTTGATTAATTTTCGTTTTTTGTGCAAATTGTTCGGACTGATTTTAAATGAAAAGTTTTTCGGATTCTTTATTACTGTTTTTATTGTTTTATCGTTTTATTTTTTACTATACCCAGTTTTTCGAAAAAGAAAAAACGGTTTAAATAAAAGTTTGTGTAAAGAACTTTATCGAGATTAAAAAAGTATCTGTATTTGACTTGTTTAAATAATAAATAATAAAAGTAATCAAGAGTGTAGAAACAACTATATATTTTAAAATACAATATTTTAAGATGTCTAAATTTTTTTGCCAATTACTGAATTTAACTTCCCCAGGAGTTATTAAGAATCTAATTTTTCAACCGAGATCATATTAGAGAAGAGAATATGGAAGTCAAGGCATTTACAGGGACTGATGCACATACAGCCTTTGGCAGGTTTGAGCGGTCACTTTATACACTAACATTCGGACGTCTGTAATTGACAATAATTAGGTTCACGCTGGCCAGTACCGGTGAACGCATAAGATATTCATTATAGTCAAGAACTCAATAAAAGAAGAGCCAAAACAATCATTATCTGTATTTCAACTCGTTAAAATAACTCTTTTTTATTTAAAAATTGTTTTGATATCATAAATCATTAAAATAACATTATTTTAACTCTTGAATTTACCCAATTCGAACTTTGGACGAAAATAATTCAACAATATTTTTAGTATTTCCAAATGTTTGCAGACATGACAGGTCATAAGCCTTGTAAATGCCTAGACATACATATTTCCTTCTCAAAATTATGATCCCTCTCTGTTGCAACAAATTTAGGAAATAATTCAATTCAATTAGCTTCTGAGTTATTTATCACTGACGTTTTTGTATAAATACGTTTAATTCGTAACAATAATTCCAGTGTGGAAGATGTCGCAAAAGCGACAAAATCGGACTCGGGTTATTTCAAAGTTGAGGATTCTTTGTCTTTTATTTATATTTGAAAATCGGCAAAATGGTGAATGTTACTCAGTGTGTTATGTAGCCACTTAAATAAACCAATGACAGATCATTAGCCCTATAAATGACTAGACTTCTATTTTCCAACGTTAAAATGTTCTCCATTTCTGTTGCAATACATAATTTTTAATAACTCCCTAGGGGGTAAAATCCAGTCTTTGTTTACAAAAATTTGAATAAACTAAAAATGTTATTATTTTAAACAATATGTATCAATTTTAGCACTGAATGTATGGGTAATAAATACATGTTACTAAAAGTAGAGAATCATACAATTTTAATTTTTGTTCAGTTCGGTGTTACGATAACACCTTTACTTCAATATAAATTCCATTTGCTTTCTATAAACTGCCTGGATTTACGTGAAATTGGTAAAGTTTTGAATCCATAAAAATAAAGGAATGTCGGAATATGGAAGGGGGGTTCAGATATTTGAAAAGGGGATGAATCATTATGGAAATACACCCTCGTGGGCCATTCCCACTTCCCGTTTGATCCTCTTAATATTTAGAGAACATTCGGTTAAAGTATTCCAATAAGTAAACAGCTTATCGGAAATTTAAAGTAAAATCCTTCTCTTATTATTTTAGATTTGTGTCCAACCTAATAAATTTAATGAGTTCTTTAGTATGGTATTTACACTAAATTAATTCTAACGATGAAATAAAAATACATGTTACAAATTTCTGATCGGTTTATAATTGAACTTGAAATAAATTTGAAGGTTTGATTACTTCATGGAAAGGTCAACACTTTGTTTCGTACAAAGTTGAGAACATGATTTTCTTGTTTGAGAAAACAATCTACGGTAAATTTCTGTGTCCGGGAGGACAAAAAGTATAGTTCTGTGTGGGATAAAACTCTCAGATAAAACTCCCAAAAAAGAAAATCGAATAGAAAAAAGTCCACGTCGTAGTGTAGTGGTTAGCACATTTATTCACCATTCTTGTAGTCCTAAAGTTCGATTCTTAAGAAGGTTCACAAGAAATATTTGTGTAAATGGCGCTTATACACTGCAATATTTCACCATCGCTGGTCTGGCACCTTAAGTGTAAGAATGATCACCTTATCTTTCTTTACAAATGCGGTACCCTGCAAATCATCAACTGTGGATAAGGGATGATGATCTATGACAACGGCGCACAAATGTCAAGATCGTAAAGTGTGCACGGCTGAAAGGGGTGCTGTGTTGGTCAGACACAGAAAGCGAATGAACAGCGAAAAGACGTCTAAAAAAATATACGAAGAAAATTACGATTAACGAGAAAGACATGGCTTAAATAAATTCAATATTTACATAACGATGAATACGTCTTACAATAAAAAAAAGTTTGCCTGCATTGGAAGATGTATGAATGCAAAGAAAACGAGATCTGTATTTCAAAGTGGAGTAACCAACCCCTACGGGAAAACAGTGTGGTAGTTTTCTCGATTAATTTTATTAAATTGAAGATTTAAAATAAAAATTTAATACAAACTAAAGATTACTTCTAAACCCAAAAGTTGTCATTTAAAAGTAAGTAATACTTAATTTTAATTAAAAATTAATATATGGAGCTAGTTGTAGGTATTTATCTCGTGTAAGATCAATAAGTTCTAGGTAATAATATACTATCCTGCTTAAGTCGTAATTTATTTTATTTTTAAGCCATAATAAAGGAACGGCCTTAAAGCTTTGTAAAATCAATCGACTAAGTGATAATTATACATTAAGGAAAATTCTTCAGTCATTTTTAAACTAACTAAAAATTAAACGCACGTAGTTATTTTTTGTCAATAAATTCATTCGACAATTTTTTTTTTGTCAAAATGTATAAAACAGTAACAAATATTATCTTTTTCTTAAGTGTCTCGATAGGAATGTATAAACTATGTTCGATAGTGCCTCCGGGTACAGTAAAAGTCAAATTATGGATGACTTACGAGTCATGATGTAGAAATAAATCTTTTCATTTTGTTTTCATATTATGATTATCTTTTATTGATATTAAGATAAAAAAAAATATACCATCCTTAAAAATCTTTGAAATTCATAACTTATTTTCTATAAAAGTACGAAAATGAAAAATTCATGTAAAAAGTAAAGCAGCTGATACGTAAAAAGAAATTGAATATCTATATTACAACAATGCTTCGAGAATGTCCGCTCGATAGATAGGCTCGATTCCCTGAAAATGCATTGACATCCATATTTTCTTCTCAAAAATGTTTTCCCTCTCCGTTGAAAGAAATTAAGATCTAAATAATAACGCTAGGGTGGAAATTTAGCCAGTCTACAAACTTTTGGACATACTCAAAACATTTTTGATTAAACTAACTGGTATAAAAAAGTATGAAAATAGAAAAAATGTTTTCAAGAGTTGCCTAGTAAGTGAATTGGTTCAGCCGGATGAATATCACCCACATGATAAAGGTTTCAGCTCTTTTACTTCACAAAAGTCAACATATGGAAGAGTTGAGGAGATGTGATGTTTAAACACGGGCAGAATGTTTCTCCCGGTTTTCAAATACATTATTGAACTAACATACCTTATCGCTGTCAGAATCGGGAAAATTAGATTGAAGGTGGCAGACATATTTACTATTTACTAAGGTTGCTCTGACGGTTAAAGGGGCATTGAATGTAGGAAATGTAAATTCTTAAATAAATGCAAAACGAATCTCTTGTAAACAAATATTTTTTTACAAAAAAATCTACAATAAACCCTTCATTAAAGCTAAATAAATTGTTTTTGCAATGTGCGGGTCTGACAAGAGCCACAAGATTTTTAAAATGGATCCGGGTAAGTGGATAATGTTGGAATACAAAAAAAATAAAACACTATTGAGTTACATTAACGTGAGTGGAATTCGTATAATTTTCAACCGACCAACATATGATCGCTGAAATCAAAGCTGGTACTCAAATAACATGATTTTTCTAAAAACCTGTCATGTTTTTTACTTTATAAAATTGAGACCAACGTCAAATTTATTCGTAGAGGGAAATATTTTCGCAGAATCGTGTTTTTGTTTAAAATGTAACACTGTAATGGAAGATGACAATGAAATTATTTAACGAAAATAATATAAGCGACTAGTTTGTATGACGCTCACATAACGCTGATAGAGTTTTGGTTTTCACGGGCTTTTAGAAATTTTATTTTCGTGAAAACAGGAGTGGTAGATTTTTTACAGTTACATTCCAGTAAAAGGCGTCCCATTTGCATACAAATTTATAGAAATAAAAAAGAATTACTTTTATAAATAAGGGAGAAAAAGTACATTGCAATTATATGTTACAACAATGACTGGATAAAATAAAATTTATATATTACAACAGACCATAAGAATATTTAAGAAGTTAATGACCTGTCATTGGCTGATTTAATTTCACAAAATCGGTAGATGGAAACATTCAATGAACATAGATGTTCAAACATAGGTAGATCGTTAAAGTTGCACAGTGTGTAAAATTATATTTTTTGCCGTTTTTTCCCATCAAAAGGAAGTAGTATTGCTAACCCTCAGTGTTGATTAAATTGATGTAGTTAATGACCTTTAAATAAGCGGTGCTACATGCATGATTGTGAGATTTATTTTTTGGTCAATTATATGAAGGGTGATGGAAAAATGAAAAATAATCAAAATGATTAGTTTGAGACCCTTGAATTATTATATATACAACTCAGAGAAATAATGCGTAACCTAAATAGAAGACCTAACACTATGTTTCATAGAACGCAAGCGATGTTGGTTTGTTGACTAGCCACCAATTGGCGGCCATTTTGTTTTATTTGACAACATAAACATAACGGTTCGATCGGATGCTTTTGTAGCTGTGTTTGGCTTTGTTTGTAAATAACTTGGATATTTACGTTGTAATAAATAAAAATCGACTATAGTCAATTACAGTATTTTTGGTTGCAGCAGTAGGAGCGTCAAAGGTGTTAAAGGAGTCAGTTTTCACAGATAATTGATTTCGAATATTTTCCTATAATTTACATTGATTTTTGGCATTTATTGTCACGACACGTGTATTATATTGCTTAAAAACTTTCCTTATATCAATATATTTACTTCAAATACTATTTTTTCTCAATTAAGGGGATAAAATTGTGAATTAAAGTATGTTTACTATTGATAATGACAGTTGATTATAGGTAATATTGTCGGGGCCGCACTAGGCACCCATATAAAGTTTGAGTTTTTATCGAGTAGAGGTCGGTTAAAATTTAACTCGAAAATAGCATTGTTAACCTTGAAATCGCATCTAAAATGACTACTGTTTTACTATAAATCTTTAATTATTTTTCTACTATACATAACTTTTATCAAGTTCAACTGAAGCAATCAACTATGTTTATTTTTATTTTATAACTTTGATTTTGCACAAATTGGCTACGGCCGTTAGTTATAATAATAAATAATTAAGTACATAATCTGACGTCAATAAACTTATAAAATTACAATAATGGACTTAGGCTATTGTGACACAAGTAAATATAGTTTTTACCACCTGAGCTTGAAGGGGGATAACTATTCACAGAGACCTGTCACAATATATCTTCATAGGTCGCAGTGACGTCAGAAGCTTGCATAGTACTAACCCCCACCACTATACATAAGAATAAGATCATATAACCTTAATCTGACAAAAATAATCAAGATACGCTGCAATTGGTGTACTAATGCGGTGTCCTGTACATCATTAGGTGCGGAAAGGGAATGATGATGATGAAATATAATATAATGTTACGATAACACAACATACCTTTTCATCAAACTATTTTAAAGAAAAAAAATTGAGATGAAACATTCTTTAGAAGAGAATATGAAAGTCTTGTTATTTGCAAGTCTTATAACCTGTCATTGACTGGTTTAAATGATAAGTGAATATTTAATGCATTCACCATTTTGCCTATTGACTTTTATAAAGTATTGAGTCGACTATAAACTAATAAAGTAAAACAAAAATTTTAGCAATAATATATCTAATGTTAGTAAACATTAGTATATAACGACTTTTCTTGTCTACCGGTTTCAGACGAACCCGTTTCTTTGTCAGGACACTCACTACACCAACATGCTAATACTAAAATACCCCTTCAGCTTGACCATCACAGTAGTATACAAAGTATTTACGAAAAAATCATAAATAACATTATGTACTCGTACTAATATCGACTAACATTAGTTAAAATGCTGACAACAAATAATGATATAGCTGATTAAACATGAGTATCTTGCGCCGCGAGAGAAAGAAAAACGTTAAACATAAAATTATAGCATGTATTTCCATTTAAAAAAATTAAAAATGGGTAAACTTTTTTGATAAAATAAAAAAATGTTACGCTAGTAATATTATGTGGCAAAAAAATAAATAATGTTCCAGCTATAATTTTTTTATATTGTACTAAGCCGTTTACGGAAAAGCCAATTCACCAATCGATAGAACTTACCGTAGAAAACTTGTGACGTCACAGGTGGAGTCACGAAATTTCAAAACTTAAAAAAATCATATCGTTGATAATGCGAGACACAAAAAAGTTGAAAAATTTTTTTAGCTTTATTTTACAGTTTTGTAACAAATAAAAAAAAAGCAAACTTCCCCATTCTATCTATGTTTAACATCCATATTTTTCTATTTAAATATGTTGATTGAGGAAATATGAATGATCAAACAAAGGCAGAATGGTGAATGTTTTACAGTGTGTAAAGTGTTCACGTAAACCATCCAATAACACGTCATTAGCCTTTTCATTTCTGTTGTAATATGGCAATCTTAATAACCCTAAGGGGGTCAAATTAAGTATTTGTCCACAAACGTTTGGACAAATATTGTTGACGATAATATTGATGATTTTTATATAAACTCCATAGTTATTGATTTTTATAAGTTCAAAAGATTTTTTTAGGCGAAAGCGCTCGTTGGTCGATAAAAAAATAAATAAAACTAAATCATAATAATGATACTCTCGAATTTGTGCGTTACAAAATCTTCTTTCCCTTAAATCATTTGAACAAATCAATAGCATGTGATGACAAAATAAATTACTTTATTGTAAAGTTTTACATAATTTTAAAATAAAACTCAATTTGAATCTGGATGCTTATATAGAATCGCCTTTGCGAAGTGCCCTTGGAGTATTATATTACGAAAATGGTGTTATCAAAAATAACAACGATAATGAATAAAACAGTATTGACATTTAATTCACTAATTGGAAATAAATTATATTATGGCAATCTTTTCAAGCCCCGTTTTTCAACATTTATCACAAAAACTAGCAAACTTATATTAAAACAATGTTATTTTCTGTTATCTTTCCACATAAATTAATAAGATGAAGAAATTTATCATTTAAACTGCTAAACTTTACTAACACGGATTGGATTTTCACGACCATTTAGCCGATAGCGATCTTTTGATTTATGTTTTTAACACACCTTGTTACCTTTAGCACTTTGACGCATTTACGTACGCTCCTTAATCTATTTATTTCCTAATTTATTTAAATTACAGTTTACATATTATTTTGTCCGGGTTCAAGTCTTTGTAGACAAATACGGTTATTTAAGGATTTTAGGACATTAACTAAATATACCGATATCTTAACAGGTACGAAGGTATGATACATTGATTATGAGAAATATCTTGATAACTACATAATTGATATAAATATAGGAGCCACTCGAAAACCAATGCCTACTGTTGCCTGATCTTTTGTCGTCTTAAGCAGAAGGTGAATTATGTATATTCATAAAAAAATTTGTTCACTTTGCCCAGCTGTATGAAACAGTACTAACGATTTTCTTGTTATATTACTTTAAAATATTTTTTATTAAATTTGTTTTTTTCATTTATTCTTAAATTGTTTGAACTTTATACTGAATATGTTGCATAATTTTTGACATTATTTTTTTTATAAATCTTGTATAATTTTTAGACTTTTTTTTATAAATCTTTGGTTACAGGAAAATCATGTTTAAAAAAAAAATATTTTGCCATATATGTAAATAACATAAGTTTTTGTAAAAGGCAGATTTGCCGTTTATGTAAATAAAATAAATAAAATTATAAATAAATAAATAAATATTAAATTGCTGACCACAATAGAAATAAATTCGATTTCAAACTCGGAATAAAAAAAACAGTACAGATAACTACTTTAAAATCAATAAGACCCTTAGGTACTATCTGTAGATCAGTTGAGTTCAGTTTCATAATAAAGTTAGACAGATAACTTTCGCGCTTCATAACTAAATTTTGTATTTAATTCAACATGTAATAAATTTATTTGAATGAATCACTGTTACCTTTTGTAATCTGGATTAATTAAAAGGAAGTTTTGTCTTTCAGAATATAATTAAGTCCAAGTAATCTCTTTAATCAATCCTTAATCATAACTTGAGACGCGGCGCGTCGGTGTCAAGTGAACCAAAGTTTCCAAATGTCAATATCGTATTCATGGAAGGTAATCATTAAATTTCATTTCGGCTTTGTAGAGAAGAAGATAACGGCTTTTAATTTAAACTTAATGCTTATATCCGGTAGGGACTTGACTGTATCTAAGTGAAATTTTCGGAAAACTTATTGTCTGAAAGAAAATGTTGAAAATAAACGATCAAATGACGTCCCTTGTATTCAAAATATACTTTTTTCTATTTTTCTATTGCTTAAATAAGTACACTTTTTCAAGTAAATCAATTTTTCAATTTATTTTGGCAACAAGGATTTTCGTTGTTACTTGAAGCAAGTCTACAGTCATAAATCCTTCCCGAGTGTCACTATATATATCTAAATCTGTCCACTATAATTTATTATTGTCTGTGAAACTTTTGCTTACCTGTATTAGGTTCTGTCTTATATTTATAAATCGTATAGCAATTTTTTTATATATTTAAGAAATAAGCGTTTTTTAATCATGTACTTTCACCACAAAAATCATATCATAAGACGGAAATTGATAAACTTATAATAAAATATATAAATAAATACTTGCAAGAAAAAATAAGTTGTAATATCTGCATTATGTAAAAATAAGTACTTTTTAAAAGCATAAGTACCCATATAGAAAAGGCGTGCGGTTACGATTTTAATAAGGGAAACAAATTACATATAGCTAATTAGTACATAATAATATAAACTGCCCCTGAAACATTAAATATGAACTTATAAAGAATTAGAAATAATAATTATGAATACAGATTTATTTGTTTCTTTAAATTTTCAAGTACAAAGAATAAGACTTTAGCGGACTCATTGCGAAAAACAATATCTTTCAGCAAATCACAAAACGGGCTGGTCAAAGGAAGAGTTGGTTAAAAAAAATTTTACTAAAAAAAATATTTATCAAAAGAGACCGACATGAAAAAACTTGATTAAGTTAACATATTACAACAGAGATGAAGATCATTTAAGATAAGGTAATAGAGAAGTCTAGGCATCTACAGGGCTTATGACCTGTCAATGGCTGGTTTAAGTGGCCACTTTACACACTGTGTAACATTCACCATTCTGTTTACATTTGAACATCTATATTCCTTCAATTCTTTCATCTGTTAATGTTTGGGAAGTTAAAGAGCTCAAACCTTTATTTATGCGGGTTAGATTCATCTAATTGAATTATTTCACCTACATACTAGGCAACGGCTGAAAATGATATTTTTTCAATTTCTATACTTCTTCATGGACCAGGTGGATCTATTAACAATATTTTGAGTTTGATTAAAAAATTCAGACAAACTTAAAATATTGCTGATTAAGTTAAATTAACTGCTGTTTTTAATGGGGACATAAGGCTTGCACATACTAACTTAAATAAAAGTACATAATGTTATACATATTAAAGGATGAGGTGTGTGGAATCAGGTAATGAGTGTGGAAGAAGAGAGAAAAAGGGATCAAGGATAAAAAAGAATAAAAATATGCAATTTAAAAAACAATAAGATGAATGAGAGGATGAAGAGGTAGCTAATTTCAAAATCTAGCACCTTGAACAAAAAAGGAATCGTTGAAAAATGATGTGCTATGTTGAGGAATGAAAATGTCTCTTCCGAGAAGATCGAAGCAAAATACCATAATCAGATAGGCAAATGAAATTCTCAGCAAGATATTTTGGAGCCCAGGATTGTGAATAATACTTAAAAGAAGTGAAAAAGATTGAAAGTTTATGCGCCGATATAAACGAAGCCACTTGAGTTCGGAGCAAAAGGGTGATACATGTTCATACTTTATGATATTAAAAATATGGCGGATGCTTTGATTTTGCATATATAACATTGAATTGTTATTTAAATCAACCCACTTCACGAGACATTACTATAAATTACTATGTATGTATGTAGGTGAAATAATTTATTCAGAATCTCACCCGCATCAATGATCAATGCAGGTTTCAGCTCATTGACTTCACAAAGGTCAACAGATGGAAGAATCGAAGGAATATACATTATTCAACATATTCATCTTTGTTGTAATTAATTAATACTGCTTAGAATTTTGTGACGTTATTATGATTTCTTAAAATGCAGTTAAATAAAAATCGGGTATTTACACCTTATAATAAAATATCATTTTTAGACAAAAAATAATTGGTAATTATTTAAACCCGAAATGTAATAAAAAAATCAGTGCAGCAGTTGTAAATTTTTTTCTTTTTCTCTTTCTTCTTTAATAAACATTTCTTTTAATTCATCACAAAATATCAATGTTCAGTGTCAAAATGATATCATCGTATCGGCGCGGCGTGGCGTGGCGTGGCGTGGCGTGGCGTCGCAATCGCGTCGTGTCGTAACTAGATGTACGAAAAAAAATGGATTGTGGTACACTTTCACAACCTAAAATAATCTTAGTCAAGATTTGTATGATGCTCAACAAAACCAGATTTGAAAAACGGAATTTATAATTTTTGATATTTTATTACAGCCCGCGTTCAAAAAATTTCTTACAATTTTCCATCTTACGATTAAATAAGACGGATTTAAACCAGTACGTTCTACTAACGTTCGAATAAATTATATGAGGTAAGCGTGTCCAAAATAACCCAACCCACCCACGGATTAATGCCGATAATTTGATCCCGAGGGATCAATTTGTACAAGTCTTCCCCATATTTTTTTGTCAATTGAGCTAGATACGCACATTTCAAAGGCAATTTTGCAATAACGCCCACTGGCGATGTAATTTCTCAAGTATGTGAACACGTAACAGAAAAATCCCCAATTCTTTTTTACACATCTTTCTAATAATTTTCGTTTTTTTACAGATTTGCAACTAAGTGAAGCATGCTGACATTACCAGTCATCTCCAGGAGGTCTAATGAACAACTTGCAATCTTGCCTCTTCCAATGACAATCCCTCGTATTATGTCATAGTCCCTGGATTAGCATCTTAAGTAAAATACTAATAAAATCCTAATATCTTTTCCAATTTGTATACTGATTCAACATGCGTCATGAGGGATGGTGACAATAATTGTTACAGTGAGACAATTGAAGAACATGTTTGTATAATATGAACAAACTAAACATGTATATATGTTAAGATTTTAAATACGCATTTGGCGTCACATTATCTCTGCCTAGTATAAAAAGAAAATAGCGTGCGGTAATAGTAGAATTATTATAAACCAATCACTCTTTCAGACTTTTATATTTTACGTATGCGAGTTCTTACTTCATACTTTAATTAAATGACTTTACAACCTCCATGTCCAGAAACCATCATATTTAATAGATCGAGACATAAATTGGATTTCTGACCCATATTTTTTTATATTCTCTTTCGAAGTACGTATTCGGCAAGCATGTTTTCGAATTTGTGACCAAATTCCATCCCTCTCATTTCAAATGTAATTTCCTTTGTGAGTTTTGTAATAGATTTATTATTACAAAACGAGATCAAACAGCACGTTCTCAAACATATTATTTCGTAAATATAATTTAATGATCCCACAAGAATTGAAAAAGGTTTTGCTAAACAATATTGTACCGGCAAACACCGAAATACAAGTGATGTATTTTATTTTTATATGCTCGTAAAAATATAGTTTGAAAGGCAGGACAAAAGTGCTTTCACTTGGTTTTAATATTATTTGTTAAGGAATTTTGTGGCCATTTTTGGTCATATTAAGTAACCTATAAGAGATTTTTATAGAGAATTTAAACGAAAAAAAGTTCGCCATCGTTTAATTTAGAATATGATTCGTATTGAGCCACAAATAATAATAAATAAGTTATGCCGAATATTATTGATTGAAAAACTTGTCAAGGAAAAATTACACATAAAGAAACATAAGTTTTATAATATTATATATTTAAAAAGTATAACTGTATTTTCTAATTAACAACATCTGGGTGCAATGGTAAATACTGTTTTCGGTTTGTAAAATAAGCAGAACCCCCGACGATTGTTAACCTCTCAATGGCTACTTTCTGGAAAATCCTGAAAAGGAAATCAAGTAGAGATTAATCCGCCTGGTGGTATATCCGCACAGTACCTATGTGTATTATATTACTAATATTTTTATTGATTTTATTTTATTTATTTAAAAAAAACAACAATAATTGTAACATAAAAAACAATATTTACAAATAAATCAAAATTATAGGCAAATTATAGTTTTCTATAGACAGGTAAATATAATGCAAAAAAAACGTGTAACCGTGAAAATCCATTGAGTATAACCCCACTTGTAAAAAATAGAATAAAACAAAAATAATGAAAAAAAAACTCATGAAAAGATTTCTTGTTGTTGACTCAGACTCAAAAAAATTCTTTCGTCAGCGGATGCACACGGAGTAACCTCAGATGCCCTTCCTTCCTTTTCTTCTTTCAAACAAGAGAAAATAAATATAATACTCGTATAACTCTCAGAGTAATAATGCGTAACTTAGAGAGAAGCCCTATCGATATGTTTCATAGAACGCAAGTTTCAACACTTTTTTTTTTGACAACATAAACATAACGGTTCGATCGGATGCTTTTGTAGCTGTTCTTGGCTTTGTTTGTAAAGAACTGAAATATTTACCTTAAAATTAATAAAAATTAACTATAGCAGTAGGAGCGTCAAAGATGTGAAAGGAGTCAGTTATCACAGGTAATTGATTTCGAATATTTTTTCATGATTTACATTGATTTCTGGCATTTTTTGTCCCGACACGAGTATTATATTGTTTAAAAACTTTCCTTATATCAACATATTTACTTCAGATACTATTTTTGCTCAATTTGGGAAAAAAAAATGTGAATTAAAGTATGTTTAAGGTTGAGAATGACAGTTGATTACGGGCAATATGTCGGGGCCGCACTAGGCACCCATATAAAGTTTGAGTTTTTATCGAGTAGAGGTCGATTAAAATTTTACTCAAAAATAGCAATGTTAACCTTGAAATCGCATCTAAAATGACGTGTCCAAATTTCAGGCCGCTACGACTCGCCGTTTCGGAGATGTGATAGACAAAAAAACAAACTCAACACAGGACTTTGGTTTAATGGAGTTGAGATTTATGTCTCAATAAATATAACATAAATATATTTTGAATAAAATGAATAAATAAATAAAAAATAAACACACACATGTATCAATATAAGTGAACTATAGAAAAATAAATTGGAATAACCCTGCACTAATAAATACACAGGTACATATTTAAAAATATTTACAATGCAAATTAATATCCCTTTGACAATTCTCGACTTGAGTACGGCCCATTGTTTTGCTGTGAACTGTAGCTAACTTAATACCCAATAGTCATAGAATTAATTTCCTACGTTTGGGCTCCTCTATAGCTTGGCGCATTATTAGTCTGAGGTATAACTATTATGATTTTTTGTTACTATTATTATTGTCTTTATAATTTATTTTTATATTTGTGTGTACATCTATGTATATATTTATGTGTGTGTTTGTATGCGCATATTATTGTAGATTCCAACTATTGTAACTAGAAAATAATATAAAAATAATGTAAATGAATGCCTCGACACGGGTTATGCTCAGTAAGGCGTTCATATAGAAAAGAAAAAAAAAACAAATGCAGTTTAGACCGTTAGCCTATCTTGCAAGAGGTCACTAGTTCAATTACTGACACCGTTGACATACCGAATTTCAGAGTCCCTGAAGCTTAAGACCCATTTCAGACGGATCGTACAAGTTCACGAGGCACGATAAAATAATCTAGGGTGGATTGATTTTTATTGTATTATTTTTTATTGATTGGTTTATTTATTTAAATTCTTTTATTTATTTTATTTTATTTGGGAAATCAACAGTTCTACATACATATTTTTAGTAAACAAACAGATATAGTGTATAAACTCAGAACTAATAACAGATTTCCACATAGTATACAAAGTTAGTACAGAAAATATATTACATATCAAATAAATACATACAATTTATACATTTAAAAATGTTATTTTCACGTACTCAATAATCAAAGATTTTTTATATATTTATTTTAAGAACATTAAGTTACTGTAAATTGGGCGGGGTAAGGACAAAAATGCTTGGAGAGAGGATAAAGAGGGGAGGGGAGATGTATTTATTTTATTTGACACTTTATATACATATACAATATATATACATATAAGGGCGGGCATATTGCCTTAAGGCAATTTCTTCCTACCTACCCAAAATACATATTTATTATTATAATGTCTACTAAGTTACATAATACATATATATATATATATATTCGTAAATTACCGGTCTTATTGCCAAATGGTAACTAACTAACTATTAAAAAAAAAGGTGTTATAATGTAAAACTTTAGTTTCAAAACGTACGGAAGAGAAAATAAAATAAAAAAACAAAAAAAGCATTATTTTTTTATTAAATTCATTAACATGAATACCTGTTTTTAATGGATAATAGGAATAAACAGCGAGAAATGAAGATGAGATTAATGAGAAGAAATATGTCTCTTCAGGTGTGATTTAAACTGAGATACTGGAAAAATATCTTTATTAATTCATTTTATAGAAAAATACAGTCAACAATGTAGAATAACATATATTTTATTTATGTAATTCTTCTGTACGTGTGATGTCACTAAACTTGTCTTAAACGGTTCAACCGATTTTCTTGCGGTTTTCAGCGAAATGTAGATCTTTGCGCTGCGCGTGTTTGTAAATAATAAAATTTTCTGAATCTGTAAAAAAAAAGGTTTGAAGCATAAATCTTTTTTTCATCGACCTACCAGAGTTGCAGTAGACGAGAATGCATATCAAAAAAAAATTGGAAGGATGTTAGTTTTTTGTGTTTAAAAAAAGTTTGTTTTTCAATGTTTACAAACAAGATTAGCTTTTTATGGATCCTAATCAGATTCTTTCCTAACATTCTTTATAACTTCTTCCCATTTATTTATTTTTTATGGATTTTGGTAATTCTAAAATAATATTAACTGACATTCAATACATTTTCGAAAATCGCTTTCATGTATAAAGTGCACCCGTGTTGGTGAGAAGAGTCGAGATTGATATTTGAAAAATGAATTCTATATTTGAAAATGAATTATTTTATGTTTTGGAATTCAACCATAAACTTAGGTACCTATTTATTGATGAAAAGACTTTTCCAAGCTAATAGCAGGCAAGCCAACGTTCGGAGAGGACAACATCTGTCGGGTCCGCTAGTTAGAGATAAGGTTGAAAGACAGACCATCGAATTTTCTAAATAATAATCATACATATTAAATTATTTACATTCTTAAACGTGTGTGTGCGTATATGGTGCTATTTATAATATGGTGTGTTTGTGTGTATTTGTTTAAGAGTAAGTGTTTAGGTGTGTGTAACCATGCGCATAATTATAAAACAAGTGGAAATGTATGCCAAACAGATAGAATGTCTTAAGTTTTAAGGGGCATTTTAAATATATCAGTAGACGGAAAAATATTTATGATTTGAGCAAGAACTGTGCTAAAGGATGAGATATGATGCCATATTTGAGCCGTGATAACACTATTTGAGGCATTAAGAGGCAGACACACATTTATTACACCCCCCTCCCTCAGGGCGACAGTTTTTCATACCTTAATTTTTATTTTTGTCTTGCTTGTGCCCGTGACCCCCCTAGCGTGGCTTCTCGACCCTCAGGACTAAAAACACAGGTCTAGTACACCATGAAACCGACTAATTTGCAATAGATTTTCTTATTCAGGATATATACCTGACATTGGCCACTAGATACGTAAAAAGAGTAAGAACTAATATTGTCAAAATCATCACCATAATCGTATCATAGTCCGCACCTGATGGTGTAAGGGCACTGCGCTGGTTCACAAATTGCAACACATATCGACCATTCGTTGGACTTCAGTTGCTAGTCCAGGAACAATATTGCAGTGAAAAATCGACGAAAAAGACAAACGTGCCAGGCACTACACTACAGGCGGACTTATCTTCACTCAATTTCCTTACACAGAACTTTTACCTGAGAGTAGCCATCGAGTCGAAAGCATTCCAGGATTCTGCTTCTATTTCATAAAAAGCACTGCCAAATCAATCCACCTTAATATTACCGTATCGTGTAGATTCGTCTGACTGATCGGTGTAAATAAATCTAGACTGATCGTACAATAAAAAATAATTGAGAAATGCTGCAATTTATGTACCAATATCGTTAGATGCATGCTGATAAAACACATTGATTCTATGATTTACAAAGGTTTTTTTCTGTTTTTATCGTTAGTTATTATTACGTCTAGTTTTGATTCTGATTTGAAATTTGATAGGAGTCAAAATTAATTTAATCAAGAGTTTTTTTAAATATGACATTGGAAAATTATAAAAATTTAACATGCTTTTATACAAGTATCAATTAATCCAATTTATTGTATGGAAGAAGTGCGGATACGAATATTTCTATGAAGAAGTAAGTTAGTAGAACATCTTTTGGCACTAAACGGAAACGCTTGTTGCGTTCTTCCGGTCTACTTCTGTAGAATACAAAACTCTTTTCTCACTCAACAGTCGCTGTTTCCGTTTCCGCTTTGCTAGAAGGAATGGAACAAAGCAAGAGTTGTCCAACAGAAAATTCATAAAATATGAATAACAAAGGGAAAACAATATAAATGAAATTTTAATAAAGAAAATATAATTTTGGCCTTTAATTTATTACTCTTCATATGAAATTTTCCGCCGACGTTATCAGTCAAATGAAGTTATACAATAAAAGAATCACTCTACGTTTTAAATACTTTTATTCAAAAGAAAAACTGTGAAACATGTGGGGGTTAAAGTCCCGTGATCGATGACACACACACGTACCAAACGAATATACCTGAAATATAGAGCAACAACCGAAGAAGCAATTTAGCATTTTATTTATTTTATTGGGTAAACAAACAGTATATACACAAATATTGTCAATTTCTTTGTAAATCAGTGTAGGACACTCATGCAGATACCAAAAAAATTGTGGTAGCGAATCATGTGAGTATGCATTGTTAACAATGTTTATTGTCACTACTCAGCATTCTTTTTTTGTACCCACAACATCTGTTCACTTCCCCCCTTAGTATCTTTTGGTCATCTGCCACATTAAGACCTTGTGTAGTGAATTGAGCGTTTATTTTGTTGAACGTGTGCCGCATCATAGACTTTATTTCCACCAACTACCAGTGTTCAGTTCCAGATCGGGAACCTGTTCTAGTGTTAAAGCCGCTTGCAATTGACTAGTCGGACTACTGCACCGTAATTCTATCAAGAACGAACCAGGTTAGTGGCATCCATTTTTAATCCATGTCATTCGTTGGGGTTGTGACCAATTGACACTGCATACCGCATATCGAGGATGTTAATTTATTTAACTTAAATTAAAATACAGTCCACTCCGCTGAATAATATCGTAGAAGCCCTAGGCCTTCGCCCTCGGTAATTTCTCACCCCACATCCGCGTGGGAATTCATTTTCCCACCAAATTGTTGACACTTAGTACAATAATTTAAAATGTTACATACATCAAATATAAAAGATAAAAAATGAAAAGTAGGTATATAATAATAAAGTTAATTAAATACGTGCTTCTCTCAATATTTCTATATTTTTTTACCTAAATTTACGTACATTTTCATGAAAATATCAGCCTCGGTCAAATCTATTGTTATATCAACCGCATATTCTAGGTATTGTAGATTGTTTCAAAGAGTTTGTTGACGCGTTGTCTGTGTAAAACAGAAAATTATGTCTTGTCGGTCTAGATGGCACACGGAATTACATACATCAATATTAAATTTATATTTATTACAATATCATATTCTGCAAGAGCAAAGTTTCTGCACATAAGACATCTGTCCACTTAAGAGCAACGTCCAGGAGTATTTAACTGCATTCACGACATAGACACATGAAGATCAAAGGAAAGTGGGATAAATAGAGGCCACAGGGCGTGGTAACGTTAGTTAGCCCAACCAAGTCAGTTCAACTTATCATTGCCGTTACGTTCGCGCTGCATAACAAAGCGAAGCACCTTATTTGCCGTGTAATAAATACACGGATTAAACGCCAATTTCATTTCTTCTGTCAATCTCCAACTGGAGTAGGAGCTCCAACCCCTAACAACAAACAAACTTCTACAAGTATACAATGTTTTAAAATGTATAGTTAAACATCTATAATGGTTAAATAAAAAACAGCTATTCTACATCTTGCTATTACTTAGTCAACGAAAATCTATGGAGGTTAGAAAATAATTTATATTTAAACTTTTTAAAATTGTAATTTTTTAGAGAATACAATGGTTTTTTAGTTTCTTAACAAGTTAATTCAATCGAATATTCTTTAGTGGATTATTAATGAAGTATTTATTCACATCAAAATTCATATCAATACGTCGACGTTCGCGTTGGTGAAAAATTAAGGTTATGTTAGTGGAAAAGAGTGTTTTTTTTTAAGAAAGCGTAAATTTTTAAAAATTAAACCATTTTCGATGTAAAATATTAGATAATGAACAGTAATGAAATAAAAACAAGAATGAGAAATACGATTTTATGTAATTGTCACATCCCCTAAACTGCCTAAACTGTAAATGAAGCACTGTGGTGATGTTGAAGGTGAAGGTGAAGGCGTATTCTAGTATTAACACGCCAATGTAGTCAGAGTCCTGAAAAAGAGACGGGTACGTCTCGAAACCAATAGTCATTAAAACGTCGGTAAGTGGTTACGTGTTATATTTAATTATATTTGTTGAAATGTTTCACTACAGGGTTGAAATTTGCAAGACAAACAAAATTAGACAAAAATATTTTTTAAAAATAAAGAAAACACAAGATATTGTAAAACAGAAAAAATGAAACGTTCATAAGTACAAAACGGGAGAAGATGGCAGTTTGAAGCACCAATTTTCCACGTTGAACACGTAGACTAATATTTCTAAAGACTTTTGAATATTGCAAAAGGGATTTAGTTTCGAGTAATGGCTTTGTTTTAAAAAAGAAAAACTCGCTAAGCCTCTTTTTTAGAAGTTTGTCAGCAGGTGGGAAATAGGATATGGAAATAAATTATGAAAAATATATAATACAGACCAATCGAAAATAATCTTATTATAATATAATATAATATAATATAATATAATATAATATAATATAATATAATATAATATAATATAATATAATATAATATAATTTAATATAATATAATATAATATAATATAATATAGTATAATATAATATAATATAATATAATATAATATAATATAATATAATATAATATAATATAATATAATATAATATAATATAATATAATATAATATAATATAATATAATATAATATAATATAATATAATATAATATAATATAATATAATATAATATAATATAATATAATATAATATAATATAATATAATATAATATAATATAATATAATATAATATAATATAATTTAATAATAAAATATAAAAAAATAAATATAAAACATTTAATATACATTAATTCACTACTGTATTACGGTTTCAAAACTGAGGAGGTATTTTTCCAAAGACCTTCCATGTTAATAATAATTTTCGAAAATGAGTGTGGGAAACTATTTTTTACATTTCGGATCAACAAAATAATCTACAATATTTTTTTAGTCACAAAGTAGTTTTACCGGCAGGACATCACAGAATTTAAAATGATGATTTATTTCAATGTACAATACAGCACTATTTCCAATTGCAATGTACATAGATTATATAATAAGGTATCTACAAAAACATGATAAAAAAGCATAATAGATTATTAATGTCCATAAAAACAAAAGTAAAAAAAGATAAATAAGTCACTTATACACACTTTCATACACAGTTAGAGAGGAAGAGTCTGAAACTGGTAAACCCAGCATGGAAAAGATCCACCTCTCTTGGTAGGCTGTTTAACAGACCAATTATTCTCCCCACAGGCATTAACAACGGTAAATTTGTCCTGCATTCTGAAAGAACTAATGATCTGTGTTGCCAAGCTCTTAAATAGTTGCTTGGTAAGCCCAACACCCATATATTTCGCCTCACGGATTATGCTATTTGGTGCAATCGGGGGATTACAGTCTCATCTGAATATAATAAAAAATAATAATAATAAAAAAAAAAATTACCCAGATGAGGCTAGAAGATGTGACTCTTAACACCCACTCCGTAAGATGTAATCGATTCAATGAGTGATGCACAAATACTATATATATCTTAACGTTTTGAATCTTTTACTTTCTTAAATGATTTTAAGCCAGTACTTTAATCTGTCGCAGATTCCATAAAAAAAATGAAGAATACATAATTAATCCTTATAAGTATTTATGATTTATTTATTTATATATATACGCCCAATAGGCATTTTTAAGAACATATTTATTCATAGAAAATTATTATAAAGGAAAGTAGAAAGACACAATGGTATATAGTAGACTTGGTGAGAGTGGAAGCGGGAGAGAGGTGTTTATAATTGATTTAGTGATCGTTTGAAATAAGACAACTTTTTATCAAAGAAATCAAGACTGGTATGTTTGTTGGCAGACCTAAGAATTTTGGGCACAGAGCAATAAAAACCATAGTTTGTTCTATGGTTATTTGCAAAATCAATAATAGAACAATCATTTTTATTTATTCTATATTTGAATTTGGCTAGAATTGATATGAGGTTCTATTTAAATTCACATTCGCATTTTTTTTAGTTTTTTTAGAATTTATTACTAGCGTGGGCTTTTCCACTGAACGTAGAGAATAGGGTAAAATAAAATATTTACCCTCTAGTTAGCGGTAAGGTTTTGCTTTTGTGTATTCTGCGGGTGTGACGTCAGGGGTGATGGGACCAATGCGCAATTACTGGATGTGTGGCAATGGGGCGAGACACCAATCATATGTACATTATTAACATTATTGTCGCGGTCGTTCCAATTCCACTTAAGTTCGTGTCTCATTTACTCACGAGCAAGGCAGCTTGCAATAGAAAAAAAGGAATCGTGACAAGAAAGACATTAGCATTCCTGCCAGTAGTACGCATGTCATGGCAGTTATTAAAAAAAAAAATTGTCGATGAAAATTTCACATTATTTTTATTTTACTTAAAAAACAGAACTTTGATGATTTGTTGATGTTTATTGAATAGTTCTGAGCTTTGTTGATGTTAGTTGAAAAGTTCCGTGTTTTTAAGCAAAAGAAAAATAATGTGAAATTTACATCGACAACAATTTTTTTTAGTAATTTTACCGATTACAAAACCAACATCGATTTATTTTTAACACTATTTCAAAGAATGTCCAAATTTTTGAATACATTGACTGTATATCACCCTTATAGTAATAATTCTCTAGAGAATAATAATAACAATAATTAGTTGATTTATGTATCGCCATTTTTGTGAAAAATCACCTCAGGGGCGCTTTACAATTGTATACTTAACTTACATTCTAACCAATAGCGGCCTCCATGGTGTAGCGGTCAAGACGCTTGACTCACAAACGGAAGGTTCCGGGTTCGATTACCGCGAGAACACTAAAAAAATATGTGACTTTTCTCAAGCCTGAGTGTTCTGTGCTGTAATTTGCCACTTTTATTGGGCCTCCTGGCCTGTTGTGTTGCAAAAAAATGTGAAAAATTGATTCACAAATTTGCCGAAAAAAAGCCAAGACGATGAATCTTCCAAGCTTTCATATTTTATATAAACTAAAGTGACATATTATAATTAGGTTATTACTCTAAGGTCAATATAGGGAGTTTTCAAAAATGACACATTGCTCAAAGATGGGTAATATTTTACAGAGTGAATATGGAAGTCAAGCCTATGACCTGTCATTTGATAGTTTAAGCTAATTTTGCGCCAATTTATTCACATACGAGGTGAGATGCGCCATACAACTCTAACTTTTTGAAACCTTACATTCACGCTTGGGGTTGTAAAATAGAGAACGACAGATTACAAGGTTACAAAAGGCATGGTTACGTCTAAGATTTTATATTTATCATCTCTGTAGAACGACAGTAAAATAAAAACCACCGGCTCAACTAGCATCGTAAAATAATCATCTATATAAGGATTAAAACCGTAAATCGGTTTTATTACAAACTCTTATCTAGGATTGGTATTTTAAGACCCTTTTCCCTGAAATTCACTGATTTAGCTTCAAGAAAACTCCTAAAAAGATTATTTTTTGTAAATGACCAAGAACTTAAATAGAGAGATTAAATTTAAGCAAAGTTTTGCGAAGGAAGTAGTCAAAATAATTTAAAATTTCAGACAGTTATTAGAAGCGCTAAGTTAAGTAGTTTAATCACATTGTATTTTATATCCTTTCCGAGAAACGGTAAATATTTTATTCCTGCTGATGTAATAAAGTTGAGAGCTTCTACAAATTTAAATATCAAGACGTTTTACCATTAACATATGCTATTCATGTCTAAGGAATTAAAAAATATATATATATATTAATTCCTATATAAAAGTATCGAGTTGTGGTCCTGTGGCTAGTATCGTGGATTCACGGATCAAAGGTCCGAGGTTCGCACCCCTCTCTACCACAATTTAGTTCCCATTTTCTAAGAGTGAGTTACTTACAACTCGTTGAAACTGTTTGAAAAGTTGTCTTTTCGTGTTCCTTTTTACATTTGGGAATAGAAAAATGTCACATGGGGCCAAGACTTGTGAATATAGTGTCTAGTGCATCAATGCGGTCTGGTATATTTTAAAAAGTAGCTCACAATCCACCCGGCGCGAGTGAGTGCGTTTTCATTTTTGCTTAGAAATAATCTTAAAAATTCGCCTATCACACTAAAACGCGTCTTATTAATTTGTCTGTCAAAAACCAAATACACTTTCAAAATGTCCGAATGCCGGCAGATTAATAATTATAAACAGGTTTACCACTGAAAGAAAAAAATTAGCTCCTAAAATTACGTAGTTAAATTCGAAATTCAAATATTCCGGGGATTTTTTTTAAAACCTCGTACAATGATTTGATTTTCGTAGATTGAATATCAATTTGCATAAAAATTAATGATATTTAAACATGAATGAAACATAAAAATGAATTATTTGTCGAATTAAATGTACATTTGTTCTGTGAACAGTAAATACTTGATTCCGATTTTTAAAAGCCACATTATTTAAATGCCTCTCCTTAGAATGAGAGGTAATTATCAAAATACACCTTCAAGCATTCAACTTCACCGCGATTAGTTTGAAGTGTTTTTCAACCCCAGACGGAATAAGGGTGAGAAATATCTGGAAATTCTTATAATGAGATACTTAACGATGTATTAAAGATAAATAATATTAAAATACTTTTATCTGACAGAGAGGAATATCTTCATTTGGTTTTTGAAGTAACTGATATTGTTCTTAAAATAACACGACGATTCTTGATACAGTTGTTTTATTTCTCTGAAAATTTATTTATATTTTTAATGAAAAGTAAGTTTGGAAAAACAACAAGATCTTATAACAATATGAGATTTAAATGTCACATACAACTAACGTCTTAAATAAGGCATGTAAAACCTTTTTTTAGTCGGGACCAGATTACTAATTTTCTTCTGAGTTGCGGCCGTAATATTAAAATGACACGTACAAAACATGTAAAGGTTCTGGTAATCAGCAAATATCAACCCTATAAAAAAATCAAAGTAATTTCCTAAATTAAAAAGACATGATAACTGTCAGGATTGCAATTTTTTTTTTGATAAATAACCGCGGTCCTAATACACACAGTGACGCGCTCTGAATTGAAATTATACCAAAGTTCTGATAGTATTGATTTTGTTCTCCAAAATAGAGTTTGATACTTCAGATGCTTACGCATTCTTTATTTTTTTACCATTTTTGACCATCCTTGGTATCCAATGACTTAGTATTAGTTTCAGTTCTTTAAAAATGTTTGTGCGTAATGTCCCTTAGTTAAAAGCCGTATTATATTACTATTGTATTATTTGGAATCTTGAAACAGGGTACACATAAACATATTCTTATAACATATTGTGTATACACAACTAATAATATAGGAACATTGATAAAAAATCACAAAGACATAGTCCATAAATATAATCAATCTGGAATATACCAATTAAATTGTAATGATTGCGATTCAATCTACATTGGAAAAACTAAAAGAAACTTTAACATTAGAGTAAAAGAACACTTAAGATGCTTAAATAATAATATTTTTTCTGAATTCGCAAATCATCTGATAGAAAATAATCAAAACACTGGATTAAAAGTACTTCATGTTGAAAATAAAACATTAAAATTAGACAACTTAGAAATCTTAGAAATTAAAAAAGCGATTCATAATAAAAAAACAATAATTAATAACTAACTAAACAATATTTCTTTTAGTCTTCTCCAGTCTTACTTCAAAAATAATGATATAAAATTACCACCCGTGTAAGGAAAAAACGACTTGATTTATTGGGTCCACGTAAAGTATTTAGTGAACATGATAAAAATAAAAAAGGAATTGATTCATTACTTCCGTAAACCTTGACGAAAAAGCTTGTTTGCTTTGAAACCGGTCGGTGAAAAATAACAATTAGTGGTTAAAAATAAAGTTGTTTTATTTATTTTATTACAAATAAAATTATTTGTATTTATTGTAAATCACCACCACTGCTTATGTCTGTGCGCCCAGCGCAATAGTTTACATCTTTAACTCAGTCACGTTTTTTAGTACTAAAACAAGCTTGCAGATAACGAATATTATTTAATATTACTATTTCTCTTTGATAGAATACCGTTGACATAATATTATGTATTACATGTGGCGTTCGAAATTACGGTTTTTGGCGTTATTCATTATAAAAGGCATCGGCCAGTTCTCAGGGTTGACATTTGAATCATAGTGGAAATATCTGCTGAATGTCATTGTGGTATTTTTAAATAAACTTTTGTATAGGTGGTGTATTAAAATGATGCAGACTAAAGCTTTGTACTACATCGCGAAGTTCATAATGATGGTTGCTTGAGTTGATTTTCAGAGAACCATAGAAAAAATAGCCATTTGTTATTCGGTAGTCAGTATTTTTTTCTGTTTTTTAGTTTTCAAAAGTTTTAATTAATATTTCAGCAAATACACATAGAAAAAAAAAACAGCATAATTTAGAATGGTAGTTTATCATTGATAAGCAACCCTAAATGATTTTAGTTTGTGGATTAAAGTCTTGAAATTCTGTAGTATTTCAGTTTTCCTGAACATTTTTGAAAATTACAGGTGGTCCTTTCTGCCATCTGACTACCAAATTATATTATTTACTTATACGGTACAAATTGATAAACATTTTTTGTAGATTACCTATTAAAAAAATCACCGCTTGCTACTGATGTAAACACCCGATTACATAGTTTATAAGCATAATTTACTCAAAAAATACAACTTATACAAATAAAAAACCAGCACGTCACAACCTAGTTATTGTGGAAAAACATATGAGCTCTACGTATTGATCAAAATAATAATACCAATATTGTTGTACTTAACGCTGGGTTACAAGCAAGGATTTCGTATATGTGTTTCGAATTGAATGAAAACTTTATTTCCAATTAATTAGTATAGGATAAGGTTCCTCTGAAAAGGATGCGACATGTTTGTCAAATTAAGACTACAAATGGTTTAGTTTAGAACCCGATAAAATATTAAATGGTTCGTTCCTTATAATTCTAGAATAGTTTTTGAATTAAGATAGACATAGAACAATACCCGTTTAGCTCACAAAGGAATGATTAGAACAACGTTAGATTGATTCGCTCTTCAAAGAATTTCAAGTGCTGGATATTCGTCAACAGCATATATTAAGGTCAGTAGCGGTCA
Source organism: Micrasema longulum (assembly GCF_059751315.1). Taxonomy (NCBI): domain Eukaryota; kingdom Metazoa; phylum Arthropoda; class Insecta; order Trichoptera; family Brachycentridae; genus Micrasema; species Micrasema longulum. Next base: position 33,766 of record NW_028280466.1, read on the forward strand.
CACATCTCAACAGGGAAAAATACGCAAGGGTTTGTCATGTTCATAATACTAGACACTCCAATAAGGATCTGATTCTACAGAGAGGAGTCAATACTTTTTTGGCTCAAAGGCAGCAATATTATATACGTCCGAGGGTATATAACCTTATCCTAGTTTAGTGGAAATGTGGTGGGATTGCCAGGCTGAGGAAGGTGTTGACTGCATTCTTAATCCATATTGGTCGGAGGGAGTCAGAGTATTTGTTGTTCGACGTAGAAGGACGTAAGCTGGTTGCTTGTTTTACCAGTAATGACTTAGGACTTAGGATATAGAGATTTTGGTATTATTTATGTTTTCTCTGGATATTCACCTTTAAGACTGAAAAAGCACGCATTATGATAAAACTGTAAATACTTTTAAATATCATTATAAAATACATAATTTACTGCCTTAGAACGGGGAAGCTATCCCTAGTTAGGCAGTTTAGATGAACCAACAGCAAAAATAAAAAATATGTATGTTTACTTTTACTACTGAATTAATTTGTTGTATAAATAATTACTTGTATATTGCTGTAATAAATATGTAAAGAAAAAAAAAAAAAAGATAAATTGGACAGTTTTAAAAATAATTTAAGGATTAATATAACATAAGGGTGTATGAAAGTTTAGGCGTTTACTGGGCTTACAACCTGTTAGCTGATTAAATTGGCCGAGAGTTATTTAATAAAAAATATATTTTAAGGCGTTGCCTACTTTATAGGTGGAATAATTTAATTATATGAATTTCACGTGCATCAATAAATGTTTTAGCTTTTTGACTTCACAAAAAATAATAGTGTGACTACTACCTCCACATAACCGAAATCCGTTTTAGAGACCAAGGATCGTCCTATAAGTTTCGCTCACAGGAAAAAAAACATTTAAAAAAAATCCACTACGATTTTAAGTTTTAATTTCTTAAACTAAGATTTAAGTTGAATCAAATTTCAGTAATTTCATAGACCTTTTTGCTATTAGTTTGGCTAATTATATGGAGGGCTGTATCAGATATTGTCATTCCTACTCATGACCAAATTGCAATCACATGAACTGTAGCAAAAACTGTTTATTCACTTATATAATCTAGTAAAAAAAATCCATTACCATTGAACCGGGCTGTGATCCGGTGGCTACTGTCACGGGCTCACGGATCAAAGGTCCGTGGTACGAACCTCGTTTTACCACAACATGTAATTATTGTTATTTACAACTCTCTGGAAATGGTCCCAAAAACAAAAATATTTAGTTAACTCTTGTGTGTCTGTGATGTCACACTAGTCGACATAGGACACAAGACTTGATATATCTCTCTTATTTTTTTAAAATGATGCATTCCTATTTTTTGTAATCTTCAAATGGACAATTTCACACCGGATTTGGAAAGTGAATTTTTTACAACTATACTGGATGTTAATACAAAAAAATATTTATCCTCGCTACGCGAAAAAAGAGTGTCCGCTAATTCAGCAACACATATGTATAAGAAAGAGCACGAAGATAGAACTCATCACAAGGAAGACAGAAACGCTGTTCTATGGCAGGTGTTAGTGTGAAAGAGACAAAAACAAAAGTAAGTAAAGTGTAAAATAGATTCAGATTTCAGCCGGTTGATAACAGTGATGGGAAACGCACGCGCGTAATCTGAGCGGCGTATTTATGATTATTAATTTATTTTACTATAACAGGGCTAAATTTTATGTTTATTGGCACAAATAATGGGAAAGGGATTATTAAACAGTTTGTCTCCATGTTTAATTTTTTCAATTTTTGAACTTTAAATTATTCCGTCTTTTACTAGTGGTAACACGATGTTACATCACCGCGCGCTAAGGGATTATTTATCACAGTCTTTTAAGAGTTAAGAACGCAAATCCTGCTGTTTTTAAAATATAAGTATTAAAAACTACGGTATTTATCACAAATTTAACAATGTAAATTTAGATTATTGTTAGAAAATATTCGTATTTAACCCCTTACTGACTTTTCGTTTTTATCCGTCTCTTCGTCAGAAAATTTGCTGTACCAACATGCAAAGACTAAAATACTATTTCGCATGTTAGCGTAGTAAGTGCCCTGACGATGAGATGGCTACGTTTTAAAACTGGTAGGCAAAAAAAGTAGGTATGTGGTTAAATACTAATATTTACTAGTATTAATTAAAATATTTGACCCCAAAGTTAATGCTATGAACATAAATAATATTAGATTATAGTCATCATTATTTTTAAAGTCACTTTACTCTACAAACACCGTTCATAAAAGCCACCAAAAGATTAATTACATAATCATGCAACTTACATAGCTTGTTTCAAAGTAATCAACTACATAAATTGAATCTAGCCACAGTAAAAATATTGTTAGTACTACAATTAACAATATTATATTATAATTTATATATTTTTTTGACATCGCTACTACCCTTTGATGGGAAATGATGTATTCTACAAAAAAATGACAGATGGAAACATTTAAGAAATGTGGATGTCTAAACATAGGCAGAATGGTAAATGTTTCACAATGTGTAAAGTTGGCAGATAGACCAGCTAATGACAGAATTGGTGAAATTCAGTCATTTTGGAATAGATATGAATTCAAAAACTTTTTAGAACATTTTTGTCATACGACATTCACCCAAAATAAAGGTTAAGTGATTCCAAAGACTTGGTGGTGGTTCCGGGCTGCAATTACAAAAATTACAAATGTCATCAGATGTTACAACAGATAGAAGTAAAAAATATGAAGGTTTGAATTTTATCAGTCAATAATAGTTGTTTTAATTGTATGTTGGTTAATAACTTTTTAAATGATACAAAAATTGCTACTTAAATTACGAAAATAAAAATTTGAAAAAATAAAATTACGGCCGCAACGGTTTGATAAGCTTCGTGTAAGAAATCATTAATGTACCTTATACATTACATTTTTCAACCATATCTTGTATTAAGGACATTAAATTATATATTGGTTGCAGATTTTGAATAGATATATATAAATAAAATAACATTTTCATTGAATTAGTAACAAAGTTTGCTTTCGCGTTTTTATGTTCAATAAGAGCGAGCAAACGTTGTAGTTCTTTCCACATCGTTCGTAATTTAACCTGCACGTTTAAGTACGGTAGTTTTATAAGAATGGGAGATTACCTATAAGATCAACAAAAAGACGAAAAAGGGTCAGATAAGAGCTCTCCTTTACCGAGTAATCAAATGAAACCCCTCAAACGATAATTGATGAAACCCCAAACTTCGTGTTTGATCCATAAAAGGAAGCGAAAATGGCAAACATTAACTAAAAAAGAACACAAATAGAAATTTTTGGAAAACATTTGCAAACAATTTTGATTTTGTAATTTAAGTTTGGAAATTTAATTTTGATTATTATATTAATGAACTGGCATTGTGCAAGGGTTAATAAAAAAGTCCACGAAATATTTTGAATTCGAATTAAAATTCGTAATAGCTATTTTCTTTTCCCTAGATTGGTACATATAATTATAATTAATCTGTCGATTTTCTGGCATTCCGGACGCGTAGTTGGTTTTTGAGACATGAACTAGTAAGACGCGTTAGTACATCCGTTACTGGTTAACTGGTGATAATTTTAAAAGGGACAGTATTCATATTAAGGAATAAATGTTTTTTTTTTTAAATATACGCAGCTTTTTTGTATTTTTTTAAAATCTAACAGTGTTTAATACGATTGTAATAAGAAACTTTTGAAAAAAACCTTTAAACATTTGACAATAATAATTGAACGTAGTTATGTAGAAAGCAAGAAAGACGTATAGAAAAAATTAGATATTTTAGTTGTCGGGTACAGTAAGGCCATTTCTATGTTTTGCTAAAAACAGCTAAACTGCTTTCATACAAAAGAATATAATAATCACTTGAAAATAGTGTCGATCACAAAAATGGCAATTCTCAATTTGCAGAAAACACCAACTACACTAGAAAAATCTTACGGTACTTTAATAATTATTAAAACTGGTCAAATATATACTAAGATTCTTGTAAGTTATATTTAAAAAAAACTGATGAATTCATTGTTTATCATTTGGCAAAGTCAAAAACATGTCTCACTTTTGTGTAGATTTGATTATTCACTATCATCATTAAAGTGCTATTATCTCAGTTGAACTTTTCTGTGGCTGGCTGCTTTCTGCATAACTACGTTTAATTGTTATTCCTAGAATAAATATGCATGGTTTATTATAAGGCTTCACAACATATTTTTTACCAGCGTCATCATTCCACTACCTACACCTTATGATGCAGAAAACACTGACTTTGTACATAAATCAGAGAGTTTCTCGGTCTATTATTTTTATTACATCAGATCAATATAATTATTCGTTTTATATTATTATATTTTAGTGTGCAAACACAGTTTGGAAGAAATGATTTATTAAAAGGAAACGCTCTCTGACTTATCTTCATATTTATGTATTTCTGTATTTTCTCTCTGGAGCAGGGTTTTTTTAACACAATATAGATATTTACCATTAGCGTGTCACTAACGTTTTGTTCTTACGATAAATTGTTTCTTATAGGGGCAAAAACCAAAAAAAACAAAAATGTCCTCAGTTTTATCTGCCGTCTTCGGACGCACAAAACACATGTTATTATGACTAATAATAAAAAAAAAACGTAAAACGAACTGATATAGAAAAGTTACTCTTTCTAAAAAAAAAAAGAAAATCGATTTAGTTTTGGGTGCGGAAACTTCGATTTTGCCGATTTCAGCTAGGCATAATCAGTCCGACGTGCAGTTGTCTTTTTTGTACAATATTGAGGAGCCACTTGCGAGAGAATGACAGAAAAACTATGCTCAAATACCTATTTATCAAATTTCCCCGACACCGAATTTTAACACTCATCAGCTTTCCTCTTAATAAATTGACACGGTTTATGACCTTTTATTGGCTGGTTCAAAAAGGCTAAATTAAAAACTTTCACCATTATGCTTATTTTCTAATATCCATTTCTTAAATTCTTCTATCTAATTTTTGTGAAGTCAAAGAGCCAAAGCCTTTATTTATGACGGTGAGATTCATCCGACTTCATAACTTTATCTGCATACTAAGCGACGCCGTTAAAATAAGGCAGAAAAAGACAGGAAGAAAGTTGAATGTTACACAGCGTGTAAAGTGACCACTTAAACCAGCCAATGACAGTTCAAAAGTCCAGCAAATGTCAAAACATCCCTTTTTCCTTGTCTAAACCTTTCTACATCTCTGTTGTAATATGTTGATCTTTATAACTACCTAGGGCGTGAAAACTAGTCTACGTCTTCAAAAATTTTGGAAGACTCAAAACAATGTTGAAATGCTTCATGTCTACCGAGATAAAAATCGATTCCGAGACTTCTCGAATGATGGGCAAATGTGGTAGGTAAATTTAAATATGTAGGAAAAAATTTATTCGTAAATACCCTAAAAATTTTGATGCTTTGTTAACAGGACTATTTTCTAATTTTCTCCTACTGAGAAACGAATGAATTTTTTTTCCTGTTTTATAAAACAAAAAATATATTTTTTACTACCAGAAAGAAGAAAACTCATGGAAAACTTCTTATTGCTTTCCAATTACTAAAACAAATTCCACCATAGAGATTTCCATGTTTTTCGTTCAATATTTTTATATGTACAAAGCTTTTGTCAGCAATTTGACAGCAATGAATTTAGCTAACAACTGTTCACCCACAATTTTTTCCCCAATACTTTTTCAACTTATGTATGTATGTATATACTAAGGAAAAACTTCGGCAAAGAGATTTATTATTTGTTCCCAAAGCTATAAAAGAATATTATAGAGAAAACGAAGTTCATGGCGGGACATCGTGACATATCGAAAATTTAACCAATATTGTTAATCCTCTGACTTGTATGGTAGGAATCTATATCTAGTCGAATACCAATGTAACTATTCTTGCAAGTTTTATTTTTTATTTCAGTGTTACATTTTGATGTTTATTTTATAACGCTACGCTGATTCGAGTCTACTAAAAATAGTTTATTTTATTTTTAAAGACAAAAACGAATTATTCCGACAGCTGTTTCGCGTTGTTAGGGCATTTTCAAGCGAACGGTTGATGAAGTTTCAATCGTTTATTTTATTTAGTTATTTAGTTATTTAGACAGGCGCCGTGGCGCAGTTGGTTGGACGGCTATCTGTGAAACTGGCGTCGCGGGTTCGATTCCCGCCAGTTGCAAGAAAAAAATCCAAGAAAGATTTTTTTCTCAATTGGTCTGGGTGTTGTGGTGTATTTTTCATTACCTTCTTCCATATTCCCTCTATCCCACCTGCTGACAAGCCTCAAAATAGAGGCTTAGCTGGTTATTCCTTTAAAAAAAAAAAAATTATATTTTTCAACCATTTACAGAATAAAATAAAATAATCATTTTAACATGCGTATATTAATATGTACGCTTACATAGATATAGTATCGGATCAAAAGACGTTCTGAAAATTCAACCGAAAATTGGGGTGCGTCTTATGGTCCGGTGCGTCTTATCGTCCAAAACGTATTTTTTTCCTAAAAATTGATAGATATGTTTTGTGGTGCGTCTTATCGTCCTATTCGTCTTATCTTCCGCAAAATACAGTAATAAATAACCGGTACAACATTTGAAAAAAATCATTGTATTACGTTACAGACGTTAAAAAAGACTTTCAATTTAATATCAAACATTAGATTATGTAAACCGAATCAATAAAAAAAAATTAACCAATTATTTTTTATTTTTTCTACTGACCAGTTTTAATGCCATGCACGCCTTTTTATCAAGGTATACGTGACTAATGAATTCTTTTTTATTTTATTTAATCAATGTTTACTAAATATGTAGCAAGCAAATAACTCAAGTATTTTTGTGTTATAAGGATGGGAAGCTTAATTTGAAAGGGATACGATCTTTAAAACTAGACAGGAGTGGACTTAAGTAAATATTGTTTATTTGGTTTAGATTTTTTCTTATTATGAATCGCTTTTTTAATTTCCAATATTTTCAAGATATCTAAGTTGTCTAATATTCATATTTTATTTTCAACATTAATAACTTTTGATCCAGATCTTATTATGATTATTTTCTTTCAGATAATTTGAGAATTGTGAATAATCAGAAATTAAGAGCTTCAAATATAAAGGTTACACTATAATAGTCTTTTAAAATAACAAGTAATAAATGTTTGCAGATATAAAGATGATTATGACTCTGTTTTTATTAACGATTTAACTGATAATACTAGTATTTTAATTATAGTAATTAGCATGCAATTCCACCAACAAATATCAGTTACAAAAAATCGAATTTTCGATACTTCCGGAAAAAACCTATCATCTAAGTAATATTAAGGAATAAACTATTTTGTTATAAAAAAACAGGGTATTAAAATAATAATTTATTTTTTCATTAATCAACGGTTTATGGCAAATTTTAAAATACATTATTATATATTTCAAATAATACCTTATATTTTTATATATTTTTGTGTACTTGTACTAAATTAGAAAAACAGTATACAAAATTGATTTAAGAGTCCTATTTACTTGAATAACCTATTCTAAGGATTGTGAAGTGTTCAATTTAACAAGGTATCATTATTAATATGATAAAAATTATTTTTTAAAAAACAAACTCAAAATTCTTAGCAAATAAGATAGGAAAAACACATTGGAAGTGAATAAAAAATTAATGCAAGAAGTTACAAAATGTTAATAAAAAAAAAGTTATTTTATCATTATGTGAAATTGATCGTAAAGCAATTAAGTTGATAGCACCAATTATTACCATGTGACCGGTCATAAGGTCAACTTTTTTTGCAAGATTCATTAGAGACATGGCAAAATAAGGGTTAAACTGTAAGGTTGTAGTTATTTCAATATCGTACCCCTTGTGCTGAGAAACAGCTTTGCATTCAATCATAATAACAAATGTCAAGAAAACGTGCGTAGTTAGTGAAAGGATTGATGGTTTGGGTTTGGCGTAGTAATTAGGGCAGTTGAAATGAGATTATGGACTTGTATTGTTTTGTTGTTGTAATTCATGTGAAAATTGCCATATTAATTTATTTAAATATTCAAGTACAGAAGATAAGTTTTTTGCTGGATCTTCCAGCCAACTAAATTTTTTGTTGTTTCCATTGAAAATTGAAGTGCTTACAAAATTACCATTTGAAATTGATTTACTATATGAGCAAAAAAGACGTGCGTTCTTTAGACCGCATGACCGAAATATAAACCAAACACAACAGGGCACAGCAGCACTTGTATCTCCTAGGATAAAGTTTCTAGGGATTCAAATCCGGTATTCAGTTGCCAGTATTTAGGGATCATTTTCAAAGGCATTTCAATCACTGACGGTTTGCTGATGACATAGTCTTGATAAGTGAGGATGCTGAGCAACTATCTCTCATGTTGAAAATTTTAACGTAGCCTCCAAATAAGTGGAATAACGCATTAACTTAAATAAAACTAAAGTAATGGCATCACCTTGAATATATATCCTTACAAGAGTAGGAACCATCATTAGATAGATAATATACCCATAAAGGTAGTAAATTAATATGTTTATCTCGGCCATAAACTTGTACTTGGCACGGAAAACCAAACAACGGAATAAATAACAGAGACCAACGGAAGGGTTTTTGTTGGGATGGGCAGCTTTCGGAAAACTGAGACATATTTTGAAAAATGCCCGAACCTCCATCAATCTTAAAACTAAAAGCATTTTATTCCTGTATTTTATTTACGTCTCAATACTCACGTCTTAGAGATAAAGTAAGAAATGAAATCATAAGAACCAAAACCGGAGTGCAGGACTATATTAAAAGAGTTGCAACTGGGCTGTTCTAATAACCCATGACCATTTGGCAGGAGAAGGATGGAGGAGGCCTATGTTCAGGAGTAGACGGCTACAGGGTGAAGAAGTAGGAGAAGTAGTATGTAGTTGTCTTCAAACATTGAAAAATATTTCCGATTTATATTTTATCATAGATAAAAAAAATCAGAAGCAGAAGATAAAAAAAGCATTAAAAGGATAAAAGAAAAAACCGCTTAACAGCGAGACCGGCTAATCAGCAGGTTTTTATTTTTAACAAATAGACAAATTTGGAAAAAAAATATTACACGAATATCTTTTTTTAAAATTATTATTTTTTTATAATAAAATTAAAAAAAAAATAAATTAAATTGCACGTAAAAAACAAAGAAACGAAGAAAGAAAAAAAAAGAAGAAAGAACAGTAGAAGTTTAGGAATGTCCATAAAAGAGGATATTGGTTTTGAAAAAAAAAAAATAATTAGCTAAGACATTAAAAAATATTTAAAAAGGATTCTAACGAGAAAGATTCAATTTTATCTAATTTCCCAAAAAATATTTGATCGTCATGACAGGTAACATTTGTTTAGTAAGTTATGTAAAAATGTTCTTAAACAGATCAAGTTAATCCTGACGATGAAAATTATGCGAAAAGTTCCAGAAATTTCTACCTCAAATTTGTATATTTCACTTGTCAATTTCGATCACACCTTGTTTCAGACCAAACTATACAAAATGTATGAGCCAAAGTTATGGAACGGAATACATTAATTGATGTAAATGAAAACCGAAATAGTTGCGTTAACCTAAATATTTGATATGACTAAACATTTTACTCAATTCTGAGATTTAAATCAAATTTACAGAAACCCCAACTTATAAACTTAGTATAGTTTAAAATATCATTTATATTTGAGACGTAATATTGTAAACTCTTCCCCCTTTAACCTAAAAAAACACCAATACTTTTAATGTTTATTCTTGTGTTGATTGATTGTACACTTTTTAAAAACAAAGTATATGTACATAAAATTATAATTTAAAAAAAATTATGTCAAAAGAATAATATTAGTCTTCGAAAGAGTCGAGAAACGGCAGCTTTCAAAAAGAATTTGGAGTGCGAATAGGAATAGCAGGTAGCAGGTGCCTCATTCAACAGGATGAAGGTTGTCTGAAGATCAAATATTGATTAAACGAAAACCTAATGCCGCCTATATAACACCCGCTTACCAATTTTTCTCCTCTACAGATGTAAATCGTGGGATCTAACTTGGGCCCTAAAAAACAAAACTATGAGTTTTCAGAGTAAGTATCTCAGAAGAATATTGAGTGAGCGGTGCGTGCGGTGGGTTAATTTTGACAGAACGGACGCAGTAAACGCTAATGGCAACTGTCATCAAGCGAATAAGATACGGTTGGCTTGGACACATACTGTGAATGCCTTCTGAGAGCCATACCCAGCTTGTTCACTTCAAAGACATCAGGTTCTCGATGTCCTGTACGTCCGCTGCTAAATCTTCGTCGGTAGATTATGTTAAAACTACAGGACTTAAACCTGACTCGGGAGGATGCACAGGAGCTGGCAGCTAACAGATATGTCTGTAGGCTCTTTGTAGACACCATATGCTCCAACCATGAAGCGAACGTAGAATGATGATTCTTTATGCCTGGGTATACATAATTTTTTTATTGTGGAGTGGACATAATTATGAAAGAAATTAAAGTTGAAAATATAATATGTACTTGCACATATATATGTAATGCATAAGTACATGTGCACGTTAACAGATGCACGCACATATAAACGCAAACATACATAATACACATATCTTAATAAGTACATTTTAATAATATTATCAAAAGAAATGAACACCATAATATTAATGGAAATTAAAACAATAAAAAAATGTAATTTAAAAGAAAAATTCATTTATTGTTCTTATTCGTGAGTGTTTTTTATTGTCGTGGGGATTCATCGCATTTTGTAGGTTTGGAACAAGAAATTATGAATATATATTTGACCTATATCGACCTTCGGATGTATCGGTTTACTTTAGTAAGAAACAGGTGCTGACGAGTGAAAACATGAACTCACCAAGGGCGGTATTCCGAACGCAAAAGCGCGTGTGGAAATTGCATTTTTATTGCGTATTTACGTACTAAATACACGCTAACAGAGCAACCTCTTCGCGCGCAATTCCGTTCAGAATACCAGCCCTGGAAAAGTTCCGATTCTAGAAACAGTTGGTTACAGGGGCATGTTTTTAATTCGCTAAATGCTCACAGACTTGTATCAGTATTTTACTGTCTCCAAAAAGTCCTTAGAGAGTTCTAAAAGCCTATCCGTAGTTGTTATAGACTTCCGGAGGACTTATTGTTAGGTGCAAATAGAGAAAAGTTTAAAAAAATCGTCTACGCTAAAAAACGCAAATTTTTTGAAATGCCATAATGTGATTATTTTTGTATTATGTTAAATGTTAAATATGTAATACTTTTTAGATTACTCAATAATTTCCGTTTCTTCTAAACGCCAAACACTCAAATCTAATTGTCGACTGTTTGTTTCTGTAAAATAAATAAATAAATAATTTTATAATTTTTTTACCAGTGACCGGGTTTCATCGTGACAGACATCGTCAGACTGGTAAAACTATAAAGTATTTTTATTATTATAATTAAAATGCAGTTTCACTAAGAAATGTCAGTAGAAAAACTCAATACATTAAATAAATAAACCCCTAGTATACTCTTGAAAGGTAATTAAACTTCCAGAAGATTTTCCCGCTTTTTACAATTTTACAATAATATAGCGTTTACAATACTCTGGAACGTACCGTTTGTAAAGTAAAAAATACCACTCTCCTGCACATTTTATGTTTTGGCGTTTAGAATAGTTCAGAGTCGAATGGACGAAATATTTCAAAGGAATGCAATGCGTAGTTATGCAGATAAATGATAGGGAAAGAGGATCAATAGACAGAACCCAACACGTCTCCACTCTTCTGATCTCCTCAAAGTTTTCTTTTAAAAATACAAAAATTTGAAAAAAATAAAACAAAACCAGTATGTGTTTATACGATACAGAACGTCAAATCAAGAACTACGCATTTAAAAATGGTAGAATACCAACTCGATACCGTTTTGATTTTAGTAAAATATCATTAAAAATTCAAGCCCGAAAACGAATACGCATAATAAAAATTTATACTTGTACACTCTGCCAACGAATAAACGATGTTGTGATAGCCGTAGTAGGTATTAAAAATGGAAATATTCGGATGAACAAAATTATATATCACGTAAAAATCGTAGGAGGATTTTGAAAATATTTGGCTCGAGCTAGGCATTTCCATGATCCCAAATAATATGCACGCATCAAATGTGTTTCAATTTCACCCTTTAAAAAACATTTTATTTAAATTAAACACTACATTATCAATGAGACCACCCTATATTTTAATTCTGAACATTCTTTCTGAACAAAGTAAGGATACATAACATATTATTCTCCTTGCGTGAGGGAGGCTTTGAAAGCGTGGCGTAAGCTTCCTAAAGCCGGGGAAATGTGGGAAAAAATAACATACATATAAAAAGAAAGGATTACGTTCCGTATCCATACTTTACGAGCTTACTAAGAATAATGGACTTACAATAAATTTTGGGCCATATTCAATTTGTGGGAATTGAAATTTATCGTCGCTAACGCGAGGAAAGTGAAAAAAATTTGGATTTATTGACACGTGAGTGAAGTTACCAATTGCTCTGTTAACGATGCCGCCTTAAAAGCACATAACATATGCGAATATACCTTTACATACGAGTAGAAAAGTATGTGTACAATATATTATGTTAATCTTATGAAAATACGTTTTGTTTTCTTGAAATGAAACTAGCAAAACCAGCATCAAATAGACTATTTCGTTTTAGTTCAATATGCAACTTGTGCGTGGTATAACAGGTAGCAAGAAAACTATTCATTTAAAGGTGAATGTGCACATTGAATTCAAAAGAAATAGTCATTCAGCTACTGATTTTGTTGATTTCCCATTAATTAGTGATCATGAACCGTAGCGGTTTAGCATTAAACCCACACAATTAATTTTCTGTTTTCATAACCATTTCCTATTTTGAATAAAGGAAAAAACGTAAAGGCTTACGATTGCTTTTAAAGAAAGCTGGAAGAATGCACCGGTTTCATATTTTGAATAAATTTTAAACGATGAGTGTATTTTTTCAACATAAATATTTGGGTAATTTTTCCGTAAGCCGTTTTTTGTACGCTGATGATGCAGTTCTTTTAGCAAGCAGCAAGGAGGATTTGAAACAGAAAGTCTCTAGAGTGTATTATGATGTATGCCTCCAGAGCGAATTGGTGTTACACGAAAGTAAGTCAACAGTGATGGTATTTGTAAGGAGAGGTGAGGTTACTTATTGCATAATAAATGCAAACAACGAATGTCTTGAGCAAGTAAAAGAATTTGTGTATCTGGGAAGCATGTTTTCAAGAGATGGGAGAGTAGAAATATGTGTTGAAAGGAGAGTGAATGCTGGCAACAAAATGGACGGCGCACTAAGCACAGTCCTTGGTAATAAAAATATGCCAATCGAAGCGAAACTTGCAGTGGACAACGAAGTTTGAGTCCCGTCATTTATGTATGGAAGTAAATATGGAACTAGCAGAGGAAGTATGAAAGTCAAGTGAACGCGGTTGAAATGCGATCTCTTAGACGAATGAGTAGGAAATTAATTTATCACAGGGTTATGAATTATGAAGTCAGGCGAGAGTGTAAATCTGAGTCAGGTATAATGCATAAGATTAAGAAAAGGTCTCTGAGATGGTTTGGTCATGTAGAACGAATGGACGACAAAACGATTGTAAAGCAGGTATACATTGCAAGAATAAACAGCAGCGTGGGACAAGGACGACGAGGAAGACACGACATGATCAGATAAACCAAAATCTTAAGTGTGGCCATATCCAACTAACAAGGATAATTATAATAACACTGTTAAAATTATAAAATATGATCTATATATTTATTACCTGATTATGCCTCGATAAAGGATCACGTGTAGCTTTGAAACCGGTCGGTAAATATATTAAATTAATAATCAAATTTACGTCGGCTTCGTGGTGTAATGGTCAGCGCGTTTGCCTACCTTGCAAGAGGTCTCGGGTTTGATTCCTGAGATGGTTTATATGAAATAGTTATTTAAAAAAAGGGTGTTTTCATACTAGAATATTTTATAGTCCCTGGACTGGTACCCGAAGCGCAAGACTGATCATTTTACTTTCATGTAACAAAAATGATCCAGATACGCTGTGATTGGTGTACCAATGCGGTGCCCTTTAGGCGCGAAAAGGGAATAATGATGATGAAATAAATAAATAATACGTGCATAAAAACAAAGCTTTTTATTTTTGTTTAAATTACGATGAATAACCACAAAGTTAGTGTTTCAAATATATATTATATAATATTTTACCCAATTAAGATTATTTTTATTACTGCAGTGGAATATTGATTTGACATTCTTACCCTCACGAGTTTCTAAAGTTTCTTTGAAAGTTTTACAACTCTACAGCATGGCGGTGTCATTTAAAAAAAAAGTAACTTTGACAATATGAACATATTTATGTAGAGTTGTCTATAAACGTGTTTGTATTTTCATTTCTCCCCAAACGAACCTATTTGTGGCTAAGTTAGAAGTTTTCTGAACTTTGGAACCAAAAATCAATAATTTGTCACCCCAAGCACTACGCAATAACTTAATTTGTGTTCACAAACACACTCTCTTTTCTGAAAATAGAAGAAAGGAGGTAGCATTTTCAATATGTAAGAAGTTTCCAACATGTGAATCTTTTTTTAATAAATAAAACAATAAACAACTTAACACCAAATAACAATAAATACCTATGATCGATACGATTGATCAATTATATTTAAAAGTAAATTTTAAGTAGAAATATGTTGAATATTTTAAGAAAAAAACACGCGTTAAGTGCAATGTATGCTTCCACTTTCCATTATGTTGTATTCAAACTCGATACATTTTATTTATTTATTTATTAATTTACGGTTCCACGAACCTTTTACATATTTACAATAAAACCAGTGAAAAAAAAATACAGCAAAAAAAACCTAATATTGAAAATAGAACAAAAACATCGAGAAAAATAAACAGTATTTATATTTAAAAAAATAAATATTAAATCTGTAACAAATATAAATCTGTACCTCAGAGGCAGACGGGTGTAAATCCGAATTCCAAATATTTAACAAGAGTCTAAAGAATCTACTTTCTCTAAGTGATTTCTAATAATTTATAGCATTCATTTGTATTTCCTGTATCTTAATACATTGGTTCTTTCATTATAAGACTTAAGTTTTTTTTAAATCAATGGACATGATCATAAACTGGATACGAAAATCAAAATGCCATTTAATCAAATTCTGGATTTGCATCCGTCTGCCTCTGAGGTACAGAAATATTACCCTTTATAAAAGAAAATTAAATTACAGAAAAAAATCGTTTTAAAAAGGATTAAGAGAAGAAAAAAAAGAGAAAAAAAAGAAAAAGAAAGTGCTTTAAAAGGAAAGTTAAAAGCTTACTTCATGGTTTAATATAAATATTAATACTAAACAATAATCAATTTAAAAAATAATTATACACATAAGAGTAAAGAGTCAAAACAAACGTAAAAATCAAAACATTTAGTCTCATGTAGTTTGAGATACGTTACTATTTTATGTACTAAAAAATAAAATAAATAAATATATCGTATACCTACCGTTTTCACTAATTTTTCTAATGAAAATTGTCAAAATAAGTTTTAATTTTAAAAAAACAGTAAAATATATAAAAAAATAGTCGAAATCTACTATTTATCAAATCTTCTAAGACCAACTTTTGTTTTTATGCCCCAATGTCCAGAATGTGTAGATTAGTCAACTCGTCAAACAAATTGAAATTCTTTGGGATAAACCTTTAACTTTCCGTAGATCTCTTCGCCATTAACACAGTATGGGATAAAGATGGATCGACATGGGTTAGTTAAAAGTTTTAAATGTTAATCGTGTTTATGAATATATTGTGTACCTGTTTAAAATTAAAATATTAACTTTAGACAACTTGAATATCTGAGAAATTAAAAAAGCTATTCACAATAAGAAAAAATAAATAAAAACAATATTTCTTTTAGTCCACTCCTGTCTAGTTTAAATTATTGTATCCATCTCACATTACGCTTCCCATCTTAACAAGAAAAAAATACTTGACTTATATGCTCCATACGCAGCATAACACTGATAAAATAAAATAGGACATAATTCATTAGTTAAGCAACCTTGATAGAGAAGCTTGTATAGCTTTGATACCAGTCTGTAGAAAAAAAAATGGTTATAAACAAAGTCGTTTTAATTTATTTTACTATATTGTATGCCATTATTTTATGGCCTTTGTTACATAGATTTATGTTTTTTTTTGTTCAGTTTCTTGTACATATATTTCTTCATGTTTGTGTATGTGTATGCTCATGGGTGTATGTGTGTATGTGTATGTATGTGCGTATATATTTGTATGAGTGTATGTATATGTGTATGCATCAATATGTGTAAACTAGTAAGTTTGTATTTTATTTGTCTGTTCTTTCTTTTCATTTGTAAAGATTTATTATGTATTTAAATGTAATTGCCTAGCTTTGAACGAGATATGTACCCTTGTTAGCTGGGCAAAGTGTATATGTATAAATAAAAAAATTAAATAAATAAAAATCTGTGTGCAAACGCAAAAAAAACCGTATAATATACAATAAATAAATAAAAACAGATATCGAAGAGATAAAGAAATATGTGTATTTTATTTGAAACGCCATTGAGTTTATTTCTAAAAAAAACAATAAAAATCATAAATATGGAGCTAATTCCATTAAGGGTAAATTTCCAAATCTCGTAAAAGGTTTATATAATATACCATTTTCTAATTCGACGGAAATATCATAATTCCATTGAATCCGATATTAATCATGATTTAGAATAACTCGTATTTTCTAAAGCCTCATATTGCTTTGGCCGCTTCCTTTAGGTTACCCTGAACCGAGTGAGGGAACTTTGCCTATTATAGACATATTTTTAGAAAAATGCTATTAAAAATCTGACGATTAGAACAAAAATGGTCATGTTAACAAAATTGTGTTGTATTTCAGAGAGAAGGTAATTTACTATTTCCAATTTCATGCGACAGGATAAAGACATTTTTATATTTTTAATTATTTATTCATATAAAGATACATACCATAAAACAAACGTATCCCTAACTTTATGAGGCCAAGAGCCCTGTGTTTGGTTGGGATACAATAAACCTTGTTGTTGCTGACTGTTGCCTGCTAATTAATCTTTAATTCTGTATGTATCTGCATTTCTTACACATCCAAATAAACTAGGATTAATAAAATAATGCATATTGGCGGCGGAAAAGAAAAAGTTAGGTACTTAGTGACATGTAGCAACTTTACAGAAGAGACAATTAATTATTTTATTTTTTTTGACAAAAAATTCTTACACTTTGCATTGATTTGTTCGTGGGGCATCGATAAAAAAATTGAAAGAGTTTACGCAAAATTGTATTCCTAAACCTGTGATCCACTATTCACAAAACCAATCGCCACCGGCTGGGCTACAACGCTAGAACACGACAGATCTGAATGGGCTCGAAGCTTATTACATAAATCACGCGAATAAATTTACAGAAAAAATATTTAAAATGAAAACACCGGTCCTTACAGAATATAAATTTAATTACAGTACTTTTGTAACATTTGTATTTAAATTCAATTTTCTACCTCATTTCAGAATCCTCTAAAAATAATACTCAAGCTATTCCTAGTTGAAAATATTTTTAATTACTGATGTGAACAAAATCTTCCATAAATAAAAAATAGCGACTCGTCGACCCCGGAGTTTTGTTTGAAAAATATCTAATAAGCTGGTTGATTCAATAATCCGGAGTGTTTCATCTAAAGTAATGGGTCATCAAGTTCAGTTGATTGATGCTTCCTTTAAAAGCCATAACCTCCTTACTCTGAAAGATTCTTCAAACAACACAGCATTTTGACGAATATGTCAATTTTTTTGATGCTACCATTCCAAGTAATACAAAATCCATTACTGTTTCTTTTTTAATATGATGCAATGATTGATTTATGGATTACGTCATTATTTTAACCTTCGATTCATTTATATTGAATCAATTAGAAAACAAAATGTGGCACTGGCCGTGGGAGCCATTATTCTCACCCCTTAAAGATATATTTGATAAATAAAACAGAGATAAGATACTAGGTTAAAAAAAAGGAGAGAGGATTTCAATAAAAGATTAATGAGATGTCTGGAGACATTGGATTGGCATTAATTAAAGTTATTTTAAACACTTACACACTGTGAAATCTCTTTGGCAGAAGAGCGCTACCCGTAAACGCCCATTGTTCACGTTTTGTCACGTAAAAAAGCTTAGAGAAGTCGACATTAGTAGATGTGTTCACCATAGAAAAAATCAGAAAGTGGGTTGCAAATAATACCCGTTACAGCATACGTATTAATTTGGCATGATTGTTACATAATTTAAATTAAAAAAATACCGGATTCATTATTAATTTAAAAAATCTTTGATTGGCTTTTCCGTAATGTAAATGTCGCCTGGTAACTTTTTTCTTTCTAATGTCAATATTTTACAAAATGTAGGTTAATATGGTTTTAATAATGATGTCTTAATTCGATTAAATTAAAATCAAACTTATTTAAATGAAATTCAATTGTCATGCAACTCAATTTTTTTTCGACTGAATTGTTCAAAATTCAGCAACTTGAATTCGAACTGAGAATGTGCACTTTTGCGATATAACCAAAACTGACTTGAAATCATTTTCCTCAGTGTGGCCGACAATAAATATTCATTTTGTTGAGACGTGTTGCAGTTGCTGCACTCACACAGGACTATGTACACAACTGCAATTGACAACAAGGGTAAGAAGATTCTTCTTTTTCCTAAAAACGGCTTTTTAGTTCCGGGTTCAATTCCTGGTGAGAACGCAAAACTTCAGTGTGATTTTTTTTAAGCCTGGGTGATCTGTGTTGAAATTCACTACTGTGATTATTTACACCCTTACAGTAGGTACTACAGTGTATGATACCTACTCCTGAGAGTAACACTATCGTATCGTATTACATGGTAGAGATCGCGGCTGATAGATAGCTCTCTTGACACCAATTCCGATCGACAGTATCGAATCTGATGTAACATTTATGTCAAATTGTGGATTCTGGATTCATATCTGGTACCAATATTGCGTTTATAATCACACTTAAAAAATAATATAATATTACAAAATATATCTAAATAAATTTATCAAATACCAATACAATAAAATCTCAAATATTCTGAAATGTACATATTTAAATACATTATTAATTACCGAAAATAGATCCCTAGATTTAACTCAAATAAATACGAAAAATAGATAAATATATCCGTATACCTCCCGTAGTAAAATCTTGAATATTTAGATGTTTACATATTATAAAACAGAAAAAACTTACTATCGAAAATACATTCTTAGACTTGATCCAAATTAAACATTAAATTTGAAAATATTATAGAGATAAATCTGATTCAATTCATAGAAAATATAATTTAAAAAGCTATTTACGCAATTTTCTTTAAGATTTACTGAATATTTTTAATAAACATGAGATTTTAAAAACAAGTAATTACAAAAAGCGTAAAAAAAATATATTAGCTCCCGACCTTCAGATGGATACAGATTTAAATCTTGTTAGGGCAGTTATTTTTTTGTAAAAAAAAACATTTCTTTATTTTCAGTTCAAAACATTTTGTAATTTTTTTAAAATGTTTTTGTTTTGTGGTTGGAAAAGTTCGTACAAGAAAATTGCAGTAATTAAAAAGGGGAGTTCAAAGGTTGCACTACCTTTAATCCTCCGTTCTATTATTCCAACTCCACAAAAACACATGTACAGAATGATTAGTTTCCAGTGTGGTAATATACAAATAAGCAATTTGTGTATAATCCCCGGCGATGGTGGCGCCTTTTGTGGCTACTGTTTGCCCAATTCCGTATCTGATATATCCCGGATTTTCCAGTTGTTAGCGCTGGATAATTACTATTCCAGACTTTCCTGACCACTGGAAATGATATCTAGGTTGAGAAGGATTTACTATCTTTCTCTCTTACTATTTCTCTCATCCCCTTCTCACCCGCCCCATGTAGAGGAATATGGGGATAATTTAATCAATGTGAAAAATAGTTACGATTTTTTTTTTGTATAATAATCCCCCGTAATTTTTTTAAAAAGACATTTGGCTCACGTATATAGGGTTCTGTGTTGGATTGCCGGTAAGATCACTAAAAATAAACCTGTAAAATTCTGTGATGTGGTTCATCACTGTTATTAATGATGATGATGGTGAAAAAAATCATAAATACTTTGAAAAAAAGACATGTGTCTAAAATGACGACCAAACAAAAGATTAAAAGCCTCTAAAGATTGTTATAATTAATTGAACTATAAAGACAAGCACTTAAAATTACAAAAAATATAAACGAAAATGTTTTGAGTTTATCAAAATTTTTGTAGGCAGAGTGGATTCGAACTTCTAGGGAGCTGTTAAAATTAACATATAACATGTTACACAGTATGTAAAGAGGCCACTTAAACCAGCCAATGCCAGGTCATAAGTCCTGTAGACGCCCAGACTTCTTTATTACCTTCTCTAAAATGTTACTCCTCTCTCTTTTAACGTGTTCAAAATATTAACGTTACGTAGTCCAGGTAGACAGACTTGAAAAAAATTATGTCAGAATTAAATGTTTTTCACATTTTAAAGAAGGTATGTTACATTACAAGTCCCAATACTTAATGACGCTCGAGGCTTAAAAACAGTTAACAAGTTAACAAACTTATCTGAAAATAAAAATATTGTTTCATAAACTATTACGGTAATACAGTAATTAATAAAAGTTAGATATAGATCTAGATTTATTTTTATTTATTTATGACAAAATAGAAGGTTTTTAAACTTTACATATTTTATTTGTAGAAAATATTCCCAACAACAAAAGTGCTGGTATGAGGGAATATTATATATAATAACAATCTAGAACTGGTAATTCAAAACTTGAATATAACAAATCTGCCCTATTGGGTAGAAATGATTTACTATTGTAAAGATATTTGTCAGTCTTCTTTGCTAGATTAGAGCAGTTATTAAAAAACATAAATTTTAAAATAATTATCGAATCTTAAAATACTTCTTTTTTCAGATGCCTTTTTCTATTTTATGTTGATTACAGTTTCAGTCTTGAAAATACGTTTTTTATAATTTTAAAGTAGTTTTTTTTAAATTCAGATATGAATACGTATCGTTTAACACGTGTAAAATAAATCACAAAAATAAATTAAAACAGACAATTTCAAACGTAAAACCTTTTAGTAATTGAGGAGTGTTTGTTTAGACGTGGCTATTCACATTTTTGAACTAAATTTTTTTGTCTGTTTGATTTAAATATTGAAATATTATGACATTTCTGATCTCAAAATTACTTAAAATTTGCTATTTGTCAATGAAGTCAAGTTTTAGAACACTTTCAGAACATTTCAATATCTAAAAGATTTAAAAAAATAGAAAAAAGAAATGAAAAATGTAAATAATTACTATTAAATAGACAGTCATCAATTAGACACGAAAATCACCATTTTTTAGTACTGTTTTCAACTTATCTAATCACCTGATTTATTTATTTACCAGACCTTGTCTTGAAGTAGTAATTTTTTTTTGTCTCGGGAAGTGTGTTTGCCATCGTTAAATGGACCAAATAAGTCCGTAAATAAAGAATAATTATGAAGAAGATACGGAGTGCCAGACAATTTTGATGATTATTTATTTGAACATTTTTTTTTCTGTAGTTCTCTTGCAAATACCTTCCTCAAACTCTGCAAAAAGACTTCTGCGCTTTAATCAAATTATGCTTTACTAAAATTGACAAACTCAGCATTTTGCTGTCCCATTTTTTGCCCCTCAAAACTTAACCAATTAAATTGATTTTTTATGAAAGAGCATCGGAATAAAATTTATTGAGCCGATATTTTTCCATTTTTCTAAATTATTTTTAGTATTTGTATACCGTACGTTTAAGGACAGCAGTAGATAAAACTGGGTGCTTTTTGGATTTTTAAAAGGTCTTTGCTCCCATAAAAAGCAAATTATTAAAAAAACAAAACAATGTAGTAACGCCAATAGTAAATGCTTTATATATAGAATGTATAAAAAAACATTGCTCTAGTGCCATACTTTAAGGAAAAAATACATTTGTATGAAGAAAAGTCAGACAGCGTTTCCTCAGGAAAACAAAAAAAATAAAGTAAAGACAAAATAAGTTGACAATCGATAACTGTGTGATATTAGCAAAAAATACACATGCTTAAGTCAATTTAGAAAACGAAAATTTCAAAACATGTATTTTAACTTGAAGCAAAATATATAATTTTATGTCAGAACAAATATATCTGTAGACCTGGCTTGGACACGTGCTGCGCATGCCTCAAAAGAAGCTAAATCTATGTTGGCTCGTCTTTAAACCTGCGGGCTCACGCCATCTTGGAAGGCCGTCAATGACGTTCCTAAGTTTTTATTCGGCGGAATTAAGGGGCGCTGGATTGACGTGGGAAGAGGCAAAAATGCTGGTTGTCGATGCTGGGTCTCCTGGAGACAACTGGTGATGTCCACATACTCCACATAGGAGCGGATGTGGAAAAAAAGAAGAAGAAATATATATAGTTAATTATTAAGTGACACAAACAAATACGTTAAAACTTTCTTGTAATTTAAAATAATTTCCCGTAATACATAGACATCCTTATTTTCTTTTCTAAAATGACTCTATCTATGTAGGAGTAGAGACATATTTAATATTTTGTAAACATAATATACGTTTTTAATGAATATTTGAATTTTAAATTTCCTGGTGTCAGTTACACGCCAAACCTCTCCATGTTAGGCGGCCGGTTATTTACGTTCCCGTTAGGTATCATTTTCCCCGCGGTTCCCTTTTAGGTTACGCCGGGCACTTGAGACCGCATCGTTATCTTGTGTCAGGTGTACCTTGTAAGGTACGCTACCCTGCAGGATGTAGATTTATAAAGGTATTACACGGCCAACTGGGGACCAGGTAAATCAAGTGTCACTCCTTATGATGGGGCCGATAAGGTGCCGTTAGCTTCGTTTGCCCGGGAAATGAAACGAAAATTTTCAGAAGGAAAATCTTAAAAACTTAATCATCTTGAAGGAAGTTTTTCTTAACTGTAAAAAATAACCGAATTATTTAATTTCGTTGATCAAACTATACAATTATTTAAACATTGTAATTTTGAAAAACTAACCTTTCATTTTTTCCGTACCATTATCATCTAACCCTTTTTTTCTAGAATGCGAAAAATCGTAATTTAGGGTAATTTACATTTTTTTCTTTCAATTACATAATATTGAATTAAAACAAATCGAGTCAAATAAGCTTATAAACTATATTTTCGTTGATTGAATTGGAATTCACTTCCCAACATTCCATGTTGAATTGTTATAAAATAAAAACTTTGTTATTAGTGTTATACGATTGGAACTATGATACTGCGCATGAAATTGAACCGGAGATCATTAATATAGTAAGCGAACGTGTCAATAACGACAATAATTCTCCCCCCCGGACACGAACTTGACTATCTACAGTATCACTTTCAAAAAGCATATCATCCGTCTTCTTGACAAAAGCATCTCGTGATTATTCAGTTTGAACCAGGTTGTTGTCCTGTAACTAGAGTGTAATAAACTCATATATCATAGGTACGAGGTTCTCCTCTGCCATAACGTAATTCCCATTTTGTGAGTTAATATACTGCAAGATGCGGAAATCGAGGCTGGACGCGTGTTGTAATCCAGCCAGTAATAGCCCGTCTTTGTTAATATAAGTGTACACGGAATCACTCCTTTTAGAAATAGCAACATTTTGTATAGAAGTAAGCGAGTGATCACGCTTATCTGCCCGCGCTTGATTCTTTAAAACTGTCCACTTCAGACCCATTCAGCTTCAGCAAACTGCACACGGAAACGCACATCTGATAAAAATATAACTCCTTCCTTATCGTATCGTTAAATCCTGTTTATTTATACCATGTCCTCACATTGTCGGGATGAGTCATTAGTCCAGAATATGATTTCTGGCATATTTTTATGTTCTAAGTTTGTATAGCCGGTACATCCCGTTATGGTATTGTAAAGTTCTGGTATGTTTTGGGTAAAAAACCCGCTTTAAACCATCTGGTTATATTTCTAATATTTGTAAAATAACCGCAAAACTATATATTATCACTGCACTATGGAACAATTTTTGTGAGAAATTCGTACTAGTAATGTTTATGTAGAGTGAAATATTACCGGAGAAATCCAGTGGCTTTATGCAGTAACTAATTCGTATTGTAAGAGAGAGAACGAGAGTGAAATATGGTTTTGATTGCGTTAGAATGAGATGGAGATATGACGAACGAACGAATTTACGAAACAAAATTGTAACAGAATAAGCCTGCCGGTCTGTTTACCGGTGAAAACCACTTTAAACCATCCTGTCATGTTAACCGTTTTTCTACATATCCTCTTACACAGAACTGTTTATTTTTATGCTAATTTTATGCCCGTCTGTTCATGATTGAATAAATTGTAATAAATTCATTTCTGTAAATTACCCCAAGGTTTTTCATTAGTAGCTTCAATTCCCTCCATTTACAGTTGGGAATACAGGAGGACTCCCAGGACATGACAGCAAGTAAAATATTCCCATTCCCATTTTCAGAGTAGGTTTTTAAAAGTAACGGGTAGCCTATTCATAGTAAAAGTTTAAAGGTAAAGATCGATTGTCTTTCAAGTGGTCTGAGTTTTGCCTCCCCGATATTTTAAATTAAATTTTAACATGTTCCGGTGTTAAATTTCTTTAGAGCCATGCGATAATATTAATAGTCCTACGGGCGGAACATTTGTAGCCGGCACATAAATTAGAACTGTAAAGAACTTTCTTCGGACCACTCTTTATTAGGAATGCTCTGAAATTACTTGCCCTTAAAACGTTAATAAAGTAAGTCGGCTAAACGCTGACTTTACACATTTTATTTCATCTAATGAGAGTTTAAATTTGCCGAGAGACGGTTAAGTTGAATGGTATTTGTTAAACCAGAAAATCGTTTGATTGATATTTAGTTAAAGTTTTGATTAAAAAAAAAAAAAACTTGTTTGGTCATTTAATTTAGTTATGCAATAATTTTATAATGAAAAATCCTTTTTTTCAAAGATACGTTTTTTACTTAGTGGAATTCAATTTATCAATTTTTAACTGTCTTTTAGAAAAGCTACGAGTATGACGATACAAAAAACGATAAAGGCGGCAAGTTTTATTTGAGGTATTCGGACAAACGAAATACAAATATCTTGAGGTATTCGGACAAACGAAATACAACTATCTTAACTATTTTTTTGAAAAATGTTGTCACAGAAAATAAAGTTTTGATACTTTTTCTTTTGAAAAATAGGCTTACCTTTAGAGTATGGAAAACGGAAAAGCTAGACTTTGATTTAAGTTAGGCACAATTAGTTAGACGTGCAGTTGTTTTTTTTGCATAGGATTCGAGAAGGCATCATCTCTCGTAATATAGTTTTT
>NW_028280467.1:0-33257 GCF_059751315.1 Micrasema longulum
ATAGATGTTCGGGTCGCCCTGTTTATATTGTTGAAAAATGTAATGACGTTATAAGGTGTTTTAAAAAAAAAAAATAGTATCGAAGATATGATCATTTAAGACACATAAGCGGACCATACGCTGATACCGTTTTGATTGAAAGAATACTGTCAAATACATTTTTTTTAGACATTCAACGAATAAAATTTATACCAATTGTTGAATTTTTAAATTGAATATCCCAAAAAAAAAATTCAAAGTTAAAATAAGGCGTCAGCTACGTGAAAATTTTAGTCTTTGCGAAAAAAAATGATTACTGTACTTATTTTTTTTTCTTTCTAATACTCGAATTGAGTCGAGATCAGAAGTCCGAAGTACGCTGCTTACTTCTACCACGACTTGATGTCCATTTTCTAGAAGAGTCGCATACATCATAAAATTTATTTTTTAACTTGCATGATACCTACTTTTTTCCCTTTTCTATGTGAACACCACACTGCTGGGCCAACTCGTGTCGTATTTATTTACATTATGTATATTACGCTTCGAGTTATAATAGTTGGTATCTAAATAATACATACATACATACGCATATATGTATACATACATACATACGCATATATGTATACATACATACATACGCATATATGTTTACATATATACACACGCATATATGTATGCATACGTACACACGCATATATGTATACATACATACATACGCATCTTTTCATGGTCATATCATACCATATATATGTGCTATAAACTTTTTAATAATTAAAAAAGGAATGGCCCACGCTCAGACCCTGTAGTCTTTGTGGGCATTTTTTCCAATTAATATTATAATAATTTTTCTAATAATAATTCTATAAAAATTATTCATCTTATAATAATTATAATTTTAAGATGTATTTTTCCAAATTATTAAATAATAATAAATATAAAATAAATTATATTTTTATGTAAATTAATTTGTGTATGGAAAAATAAACAATTAAAAAAAAAATGTATACATACATATAGACAAATATGTATGCATAATTTTTTGTTTAAAAATACCAACAAGCACTGCATATCAGTACTGTGCAGATATTAATCCGTGAAACAAGCCACTGTCGCACTCAATATACTTTATAGCCACTTCTATACTGACAGGCTCTTGGTGACCCAACATTTTTTGTCCGTATTTTTATATGACGATATTATGAATGTAATGTATTTATTTAGATAGTTGTAAAAAAAATAAACAACTAGTTATAACTTACATTATATATTACAAGTGTTTAAATTCAGACGCATTATGTTTCGTATTTTTTTTTTCGTATTTACCATTCTTTATTTGATGGAATTATTTAAGCAACGTATGCGTTATATCCTTGTTTCTGAAGTTCACATACAAGTTGCTGTATACCAAGATTTGTGAGTTATAAATAATATAATAAAAAACTATAAGGCTAAATGATAAATGAATTGTAATTTTCAGAAACTCCATAAGCCATTAACAATGGTAATGGTCGAGCTACGTTAAAATTATTTTTAAAGATATAAAATACTCTTGACCGTCTCAGTTTTTGATGGAATAAAAATGCTCATTCTTTTTAATGAAATCGAAATTAAAAAAAGGGGCGCTTTCAAGCAACAACAAAGTCAGCAAATAGTTTATTTTGTAGGCCTCTTAAAATACGTCTGTCGACTTAAGGGGTTTATTATTATTATTTGTTATAGGTAGGCAATTTGCTGGTGCGCTTCTATCACCTGTATTGAATTTTTTCCGCGTTCTTATTTCTTCAAAAAATAATTAAAACGGTTTTCGAACTGGTTGACAGAAATAGACTGGACAACGAGGCTTGGCAATTTTTTCCAGTCGGAAACTACCCTGCTGGAAAGTAAGTTTTTCTTGGGATTGTGGTTGAATTGGGGACCATAAAGCTTCCAGTTATAACCCCGTAAATTCGTGTTGGGATTATATGGATACATCTCGTGCAAGCAGCAGTCATAGTGGTCATTTAGTATCTAAAAGTTTCTATTGAGTCCCCTTATTTCTGTCGTTTTTAAGTTAGTTTGTAAGTCCTAGTGCTTTTGGAACATAACACAAAACTGCGAATCTGCGCGATGCGAATTCGCAACGCAGAAAACTGCGACGCAAAGTGATCATTCCTTCGACGATCGTCAATAGTACTGCACGTATTATTTAATATAGGTAGCAACATGGATCGTAAAAAGAGTTTTGCACAGCTGTTGATAAAAATGTATAGAACACAAACCACAAAGAACATGGAATGCGCAATCAAATTGCAAGTTCTCCATTTTTTGCGCAGATTTTTGCGTTTTGTTTTTCGACAATCTACCGTGGTACGGCATTTTTTCGAGTAACTTGTGGATTTTTGTATTACACCAACGAACTTTTTCCAGTAATTCAATGTCTTAAGCGAAGAAGGGACTCCATACTTGGTATTTATTCTTCAATAGAGGTCTTATGTAGGTCTTGTATATTTTAACGAATATCTCTGGATCTGGAGTAATATTTTGGAATGCCTTTAAATCAAATAAATTATTGACTTAGCTTTCTTGGCGATTAATGTAATTACGATTCAAATACTATACACGAAATGCAAAAAAAATGGAATTTATTCCACCTCTCCTGAAGTTATTAATATTATTAATGAGGTGCTTACCAATGTAATTGCTGTTTTCGCGAATTTGCCCGTTTTGTTTTTACGAATTTATTTTTTGTTGTTTTTTATTGCTCAGATATTTATATGAAATCAAGATGGATACGTTGAAAATACGCGTTATAATATGTACAATATCGAAGCATTAACGCTGCGCAGACGGCACGCAACATCAATGTGTACGGGCTAAACCTCCATTTTTAGTTTGACCGCTTCCATTAGACAAATTTCGACCAGAACAATAAACTCCGTGGAAGACCGGAGGGTAATATTGAAGACGAGGAATTGAAAGCGAATCCATTTCAAAGAACTACTAAGCTAGCAGTGCTTGGCTAATAATTTAATTACAATAAGTTAGTGTCAGCTACTAAAATCATGTGTCGTGTCAGCACCTCGGTTATAGATTTTTGTGCAACAACTGTGGTAAAGGTGTATAGTGGGATTTGCATGTTATTTTAATTGGTTTCCTGACCAAAAGACGGGCACGTCTCGAAACCGGTAGACATGGAAGAGTCGGTAAGTGGTTATAAACAACTATTTAGTGACATTTACTAAAATAATTGCCTGCAAAGTTAATGCTTTAAATATTAATAATATTAAAAAATATTTTCAGGCGTCGGCGTTGCCTTGTATGTAGGTGAAATAATTCAATCAGATTATCACAAAATTTATATTATATATATATATATGTATATATAATTTATTTACAAAAATCAACAGATGGAAGCATCAACGAAACGTGGATGCTCAGACTTGGGAAGAATAAGCTCTATAAATGCCTAGACTTTAATGTTGTCTTCTCTAAAATGTTCTCTGATGTAATATGTTAATGTTGATGCTCCCTATGGGGTGAAATCCAACATTTGTCTACAAAAATTTGAACAATCGCAAAATATTTTATTTTATTTTTAAAAATGAACGTCATTTTGGATCTTATCATATTTTTTTCATTTTATTTAGTGATGATTTAAAAAATTAATATTCTGAAGGGATAGGAATTAGGAATTCTGCCAATTATTAATTATAATTTATTGATTATACCAGCAGTGTCCATCACCTGATTACGAGAGTATTGTAATTCATGCTTGCTCCTGCGTACATAGATCAAATTATATATTGCATTATATATTTATGGTTTGGCGTGGGTGAATAGTAGAATTTATGCCAGTCTTATAAATGTCCTGACGATGAAACGGGTATGTCTTGAAACCGGTAGAAATAAAAAATCGGTAAGTGGTTACATATTATCTTTTAAAAAAATAATCAATCAATAAGATCACATTCATATCCATTATATTTAATTCAATATAAAAGTTATGTTTATTAAAAAGTACATGTAAAAGTTTACAAGACTGTAAGAGTTTTATTATGAATGAGATAATCGCTGTATGTTAGTTTCTGATATGTAGATTGCGAATTCTAATTTATTGTTTTCAATGCTAATTTTTAAATCAAGAAAATTAATTGCTTTTCCTCCCAGTTCCACAGTGAATTAAATTAATTGGTTTATTTCCGTTAGGCAATTATCTAATTTTGCCTGGCAGCCATGCATTAAATACACTTTGCGTACTTTTTTTGTTGTTTTTTATTTTATTTTCATCGAATTGCTTTTTTGGTATTTTTATTAATTAATACGGTTATATAAAATGATACGTGTTTTTAAAAAAAATTTTTTTACAGTCTACTTTTTATTTATCTTAAAAATGTAACTTTAAAAAAAAGAGACTATAGTCCTTAAAATATAGCTTGATTAGAAAGACAGCTGTCAAACTAATTTCATTCGTGATGGAAAATTACTGATCACTGATCAAATCGATTTTATCAGTTATTTCATGCAATCATGAAACTCTGCTTCCGAAAATTGATACAAAAAACGTAAAAACAAGTCTGTTATAGTGTGTTTAACACAATTATTCAACAAAAAATGAGACAATTATACTTTTTTCATGAGCAACATCAAATGAATTATTTTTTTATTCGATCAATTTGTCCCATCTCTAACGTTTTTGCAAAATGATGTAACTTTGTAAGAACGTCGTTAATAATTAGGTTTATTTTAGTTTTCTTTTAGTTTTAACGCTGATTTTATATATTAATGTTGATTTATGTTTCAAGCATTGTATAAAAAAATAATTAACACGCCAGATACAAATTATTTTTCGTGTGTCAATATAAATAACTCCTTTAAAGTTACTACAAAGTTATGTCGTTACTTTTTCTGACAGCTGTCATTCTAATCATGTTACATTCTAAGGACTGTAGCATTTGCGAATGGAGAGTAGCTTACACTATTTTAGTTATTTAGTGGATATGAAGTTTTATAATTTAAAATAATAAAACATCGTATTACAAATGTTATTTGATGTTACAAATATATGTATATACATACGCATACATGATTTCTATTTCCTCTTTTTGCCAAGATTATATTGGAAACTTTGTTTTTGAAGTAAGGCAGAGCTAAATTAAATATATCAGAATATGAGGCATATTCATTGCCAGTGTTTTGAAATCTATTAATAATTTAATTATATTTACCTACCGTTCGAGAATTCTTCTTCTTATTTTCCACATCCGCTCCTAAGTGGGGCATGTGGAGATTACCAGGTGTCTTCAGGAGACCCTATCGCCAGCCAGCATTTTTGCCTCTTCCCACGTTAATCCAGCGCCCCTTAATTCCGCCGAATAAAGTCTAAAGATCGTCATTGACGGCCTTCTAGGACGGCGTGAGCTCGCAGGTTTAAAGAAGAGGCAACTTGGTTTGAGGTTATCCTGAGGCACGTGTCCAAGCCAGGTCAACCGAGAATTTCGACAGCAAAATATATTTGATATTCTGCTCAACCTAGGCGGTACAAAGAACAAAATCAACTCCAATAAATCAGGGGTATCTATTTTATATAAAGTCATAAGATCGGTTGATGTTCGACGTTGATGCGATTGAGTTAGTTTTAGAGTGTGATTGATCGATCGATTGGTGCGGTAGCTTTGAACGATTGACGAATACCGGTCGACAAAACATCGATGATTCATCGATCAATGAGGTGTAGTAAGAACTGTCGATCGACGTCGATCGATTGGTGTGGTAGTTTTGACTGATCGACGAATACTGGTCGACAAAACATCGTTGATTCATCGATTAATTAGGTGTAGTAGGAACTGACGATCGACGTTGATTGATCTCATTCAACATCGATCGATAGCATCGATTGATGGCATCGATCGACGATCGATAGATCGGTGTATTAAAACCACTAGAGTGTCAAGTATTTTATCATAATTTACTTGATTTCTAGGGATACGTATCTTAAAATCAATTAAGCTAAAAAATATATTTTGAATTCTCTCAAGAGATTCCGAGTAAGTCATTTGATACAGTGACTACATTGGTGAATTATAAACTGATTAGCTCCTAACCAGATTTCTGTACTGATTCTTTAATGTATTCGTATTGGTAAAATCTTTTTCGGTTCGAAATACAAATCCCAATAGTTTTAGAGCTTCGTTTGATATTATAGTTATGTGCTCTTTAAATATTAATTTTAAATATAACAAAACACCCAGATCGCTCACGGTAGAAACATCCGTAATTTCAATGTGATTTTTTTTATAGAACCCCATTGCTTGACAATTGCTTTAATTGTGCTGCAGTTTATTTAGTTTGCTCAAGATGTGTAATTTTGACAAATTATGGGATAAAATGTTACAATCGTGAATAATTTTTAACTCTTTAAATATTTTCATATTGCCTGTAAATATGAGAACACGTACATAGTACATTATCAAATATATCAATTACATCGTTTTAAAATATAAAAAATAACATCGGAACAAAATGCAAGCCTTGAGGTACTCCACTAACTGATTGAAATTTATGCGATAATAAGTATATCATAGATTTTCACAGACAAACTTCTATCAAAAACGTACATTTTAAACCAATTAAGCAATTTCTTTTAATACCAGGTTGTTCTAATTTGTATAAAAAGGTTTTATGGTTTACTTTTTCAAAAGCCTTGCTAAAATCTGTGTTAATAGAATCGACTTAAGATTTATTGAAATGAGCATCAGAGAAAGTATTTTAATATGGATATAAATTGGTTAATGTCGATTTATTATATACAAATTCATGTAAGGTGCATGTACTTGATATATACACTCGCATGTACGCATACATACATACATGTACCCCTATCTCCATACATACAAACATCCACAAGCAGTTAAATTTAATTATTCCTTAAAATAATATAACATATATATATATTTATACACAAACATATATATATATATATACACACATACAAACCTACACATATACATGCACACACCAGTGGCAAATAGTGATTTTATTTACAGGTAAGCTATAATCATATATTTGTACCTACATAGAAGGTACATAATATATTATAATGTAAGTAATATATACTATTAATTGATATTTTTCTGTGGTTCTGTGTGATACAACAACTCTCATCCATGAAATCAACTCAAACGATGTAACTTCGTGATGTATTATATTATATAGATTTATTATCCATGACTTCAATACATAACTCGTTTAAAAATAAATGAAAAATAGCACCATGAATTCAGTCGATATTAGGTATTCAATTGAAATGTCAACTGGCCGAATTGTTCTGAAATTAATAGAAAAACGGCCGCGTCGAGCGCCATATGTCCTGCAATATGACGCATGAAAGTAATTATGGTCTTATGTCAAAAGTACCATCTTAAAGAAAAGTAGCCCTTAAGAAGTAATGTTTGAAATTTTGTTTTCCAAATCAAGAATCTTCAAATAATTTGTGTAATCTGCAAGTTTAATTTAGGAGAAAAAACCTGCACTGGGGTTAAGACATTCAAAATGTAGTATACTTATTTGTATGAACAAATAAGCTGGAATAATCGGCTAGTTTCTTGGCTCACCGCAGGCGCTGGGCGCGCTTTATTAATATTAATATTTTTATCTTTTATATATATTTAAAATAAATGGTAATTATTTATTTGTTTTCTGTAAATAAAGTTACAGTAAAATATTATCATGGTTAGTCAAATATAATGGTAAGCTGCGCATAATCGCTTCTATATACGGTTCGCCCCTGACATACACACAAACATACATATACACACAAACATGCATATACACATACTTGCGTAGAGTACCAGAATGAAATTATCTGTGTCGGTGTTTTTTCTTTTATTCAAAATTATCATATTTGTAAACCGTACGTCCGAATAGGGCAGGATAGGGTTTTTGGATGGTCTTAGCTCCCATAAGAAAAGAACTCACACGAGAGGTTGTATTATACATGGTCAATATAGTGCAGGCAATTGGTAAAATAAACCAAAGTAGGGAAGAAAATGCCGAACACTCCTCTATACTGCCAACAGGCCGGCATCTCCTGAAGAGTTTTAAGTGATTGCCTCTCCACATGAGCAAATGCTGAGAAGTTCCCGATTGGTCCACATAAGTATATCCCTCCTGATCCTAACAGTTTAGATAAATTTAAAGAAAAATAATTGCAGAAAAATCCACCTTTTTATATATCAACCTTGTATATTATAAGTAAGGTAAATAATAAAGCAACTCCCATATAATTTTTTTTTTAAAGTTCCCATAAGAAACAATTGATAAAATAAAATAAACGACAAATTCACGCCAACGGTAAATTGGTATCTGTAGTGTGTAATAAAATCACCGCTCTAGCGCTATAATCCAGGGAGAAAATGCGGGAATTCGTCTGTATGAAGAAAAATCAGACCGCTTCAGAAAATTGTGCATAGTGTCCTTGTCCGAAATTTGTTTTTTGTCATTAGTATCAGAAATACTATTTTGTTTATATCTGTACACTGTACATTGTGATATATGTATGTATGTATGTGTTATGCTGTCATGTTTCACTAACGTCACGTAATATCATCTGTTATTCCCACAGTATAATGTCTACCTGTCTACCATATTAGGAAAACTGAATGCATGAAATCTTTAAAAAGTTTTTTTATCTACATAAGTATAAAGGCATAGCTAATAGCTACTAACATAAAAATACTATTTGAGCATTAAGTTTTTTGTGGTAATACATTACAAAATAATCAGGAACTCAAACTTATATTCTAGATGGAATTGTAAGGCAATATTTACTATGGTGTATTACTTTGATTAGCCAAATCAATAACACAATCTGTAGTCATTAATTTTGATAAACTGTACCCCTGTGTTTATTTGAAGGAACTATACATTACGTTTTCTCACTGCGATTTTTAAATTAGGAGAATACGACCATTTGAATTTAGAAAAAAAAACTAATTTGAAGTTTGATATATCAAGATATTTTTTTTTGGATTGGATGTTAACAAAAAAAATACAACATATTAGTCAATAATACATTCTCCTTTATTAGTTTACAACAAATAAGTCAATAATTTATATCATTTTCACTGTACACAGCGCAAATCTTCCGAGCAGCTTTGGCAGCTTTATATTGAACGCGAAAAGGAGGTGTTAAAAATGCTCATTTTCGTCTGCGTAACATTCCGTTTTGAAAGCTTATAATTAAAAAAATAATACATGTAACGTAAAAGCAAACACAATATCTTGTAGAATAGAAAAAATTCGTATAAATCTTTAACATTTTGTTTTATTTTTGGTGCTAATTTTTAAATTTGGAAAAAATGGACACAAATTATGATAACATCAAATACATAAATCAATGCTTGCCTGAGAATATAAAAAATGAAGCATTGAATTAGCTGTATTTAAAATTGTTTAAATTAAAACACAATTTTATTATAATATTATGCGTTATAATTTAACCACAATTTTGAAAAAAATATATATTGATGTTATCAGGTGCAATAAGATCAATTCTATGTTCTCCCAAAAACAGCTAGACCGCTTTCATACAAAAAACTGTATTAATCGCCTTCTGAAAATGGTGTCGATTACAGAAACGGCATTTTTCAATTTGCAGAAAACACCCACAGCACTAGAAACATCTTACGGTTCTTTAAAAATCATTAAAACTGGCAAATACATAATAATATTCTTGTTTGTCATATAAAAAAAACTAATGTTTCCATTGTTTATCATTTTTTAAAGACAAAAACATTCTAACTGTTGTGAAGATTTGATTATTCACTCTTTTCACAAAAGTGCTATTATCTCAGTTTCACTTTTCTATGGCTGGCTGCTTTCTGCATAAATACGTTAAATTTTTCTATCAAATTGACAATTTATTGAGAGGACACCTAATTGTAACGACTTGTAAATTTGTTTATACTATTTAAAAATAATAATAAATATATTAGTAATTTTTGGGAGTATAATATGACATACAATTTACTCCCAACAGTTGAAAAACTCATTGAAAAATATTTAAGAAATTTATCAAAAAATATAAACTAAACACAATTTATACTTCTACTATCGGACCCGACAGACGTTGTCCTGCCCGAACGTTGGCTTGCCTGCTATTTATTACCTTGGAAAAAGACATTTTATTTATAAGTAGGTACCTAGGTACTTGTTTGTGATTAAATTCAAAAACTAAAATTTTTTAATATTCAAATAATATTGAATTTGAGTAGGTACCGAGTTACTTGTTTATGGTTGAATTCCAAAACACAAAATAAATATTTTTTCGAATATGGCATTATTTTTGCAAACGTCAAACTCCGGTCTTCTCACCAACATAGGGGTTTTCTTATATAGGAATACGATTTAAATGAATGTTTTGAATTTAATATTATTTTAGTATTACCAAAAATCCAATAAAAATAAATAAATGGGTGGAGATTATAAATAATTTAAGGAAAGAATCTGATTAAGATCCACAAAAAACAAATGCTGTTTCTAAACATTCAAAAACAAACTTTTTTATACTCAAAAAAACAATATCTTTCCATATTTTCAATAAAACATTTATGCTCCTAACTTCTTTTTTTACATTTTTGATTAAAAATTTTAATATCTACGAACACGCACAGCGCAAAGATCTATATTTCTCTAAAAACCGCACGTAAATCGGTTCAGCCGTTTAGGAGAAGTACGGTGACATCACATGCACAGAGGAATTATATATATAAATATACTAATATTATAAATGCGAAAGTGTGTTTGTTTGTGTGCCCTTCACGTCTCAACGGAGGGACCGATCGACTTAAATTAGTAGGTACACTAAAAAAATAATTTAGTATTTTAACAATGAACAACATTATTTGATAATGACTAGGTAAGGTATCAAAAATTCATTTGAAATTCATTTATTAAATTTCCATAATTGACTTTCTTTGTCTATAGTCGGTTTGGTTTGCTTTTCGTTTTGGTTTTGAATCCGGGTTTTGGATTTGTGAAAATAATAACGATTCTGCGTCACCAGTCACCATAGACAAACAGATGATCGCTAGTTTTTAGAAAACAGCAAATATAAACACTACTTCGATAAATTTGCAAATGTTTAATTAAGTTCATTTTATAATTGCCTCAAAGTCGGATGAAATAAATCGATATATCGAATGAACGAATAAATTGATTTAACAATAAAATTGTTGTTGTTTTGAGATTGTGTTTTAAAATTCTGTTTATCTATCATAACACACTTAGAAGTATTTTATATGATTCGCCGAATTTATGATTTCATCGTTAATTTTTTTTTCTCGTTCTATATTTTCTCTCGTTTATGTATGTTTACTGTGCCAGTAGTACGGTAATTGGCTCCGTAGCCTTTTTTATTATTATGATTTCCTTTTCCTACTGACATCTAGCGAGAATAAATCTAACTATTTGAAAGTAAAGCAAATAGGTGGTTGAGCAAAGTGAATAGGTGGCAACATTAATCTAGTTTATAATCATTACAACCTCTATCGTGGTTTTACCAACAGTATAAATCATAAATAATGCATTATGAAACAACTAATGGTGGTTTAGTGTTCATAGATGGCGTGGATCTATTTTTCATATAAATAAGTTATATTATATTATTTTATTTCGTAGCGTAATTACTACAACTATAGTCCTTAAAATACTTATAGCTTGATTAGAATGACAGCTGTCAAACTAATTTCATAAGTGATGAGAAATTTCTGATCACTGATCAAATCGATTTTATCAGTTATTTCATGCAATCATGAAACTCTGTTTCCGAAAATTGATATAAAAAACGCAAAAACAAGCCTATTATAGTGTGTTTAACACAATTATTCACCAAAAAATAAGACATTTATATTTTTTCCATAAACAACATCAATTGAATTATTTTTTATTCGATCAATTTGTCCCATCTCTAACGTTTTTGCAAAATGGCGTAACCCTCTAAGAACGTCGTTAATAATTAGGTTTATTTTAGTTTTAAAGCTGATTTCATATATGAATGTTGATTTATGTGTCAAGTATCGCAGTAAAAAAATAATTAACACGCCAGATACAAATGATTTTTCGTGTGTCAATATAAATAACTCCTTTGACGTTACTACAAAGTTATGTCGTCACTTTTTCTGACAACTGTCATTCTAATCATGTTACATTTTAAGGACTATGGTTGTATTTTTTATAAATGGAATACGTAAGTCAAGGTACAGGGCTTATGACCTGTTATTAGTTGTTTTAATTGATCGTTTTACTTTTTTTTTTTAATGTTGATGTCAATAAATAAAGTGGTTCATAAAACAAACTACCCAATAACAAGTTATAAACTCTGTAAATTCCTAAACATCATTACTTCCTTCTAAAAAATATTATCCATCTTCTTATGTTGTAGTATCTGTCAATCTCGATCAACTTCCTAGAATATGGTTTTATTTATTTATCTTTTGCTTACTCAAATATTGAATTTTTAGACCATTTCCTTTAAATCGTAAATTGCTGGTGCTTGAAAAATGGAAATCGAGTTATGGTAGAGTGGGATTTGAACCTGGGATCTTTGGTCTGTGAGTCCACAATACTACCACGGGACCACAATCCGGCTTATTATAAATATTATATATTTTTTTCAATCATTAAAAAAGTCGAGTGCATGTACGTATATTACGTTTGCACATGCATGCAAATATAAACATAACTTGCAAATACCATAAATTCAGTATATGTCTCTAAAAATTTTGACATACGTTCTCAAACATTTTATAGTTTAATGTTTTTTTTATTATTATTTTAAAAGGGTGCCTATGCATAAACAATAGGTTTTAATTTTTATGAATTTATTGTCATACAAAATTAGTTTAGATTTTTAAAAAACCAATTGTAAAGTTTTTTTTTTTCAGAAACTAACAAATTCTATTTTATGATTATTTGTAAAAAAAATAGTAAGTAGGTATTTATAAGTAATACTGTAATTTTTCCCGTAAAACAAATTTTAATATATTTATTTTTTTATTATTTTCCTTTGCTTTACTTTTAACTTGCTTGGGCCCGCGACCCCCCTAACAATACTTCGCGACCTCCTAGGGCCAAGGGAGTCGCGACCCAAAGGTTTAAAAACACTACAATAAATGAACGAATGAATTTATTATTAATTGAATGTACAAATAGACGAATGAATAAATTAATACATAATCAATAGGTTAAAAAAATAAGCACTAATAACATTATTATAATTATTTCCTTTTCCGCACGTAATGGTGCATAGAGTACTGCATTGGTAATGATAAACCGACATAAATTCACAACCACTAAAGTAGACGTTAAAACATTTTGAGCGACAATCTGTTGGTATGTATGAAACAATGAATTAATAGATCTTTCAAATATAGTGCGAAATAAAACGAGTTTATTTGTTTTGATTCCGGTTCACAGCATAAGAAATTTATTCTGGAATGCGGATATTTAACCTTTCTAATTAGTTGCAAATGTGCAAGCGTAGAGTATTCGACTTCACATAAATTATCTGCTTAAAATTTATCAAAGAAACCACGTCGAATTCTTTAACCTCAGCCGAGGATCCTCGGAACATTGATCAAAATCTCTCTAAACATCATTTTCGATGTGTTCCTATAGCAAAGGCAAGCATTCAAGAAGCAAGCGGTGTTATCACTTCTAGCCAGCGTTGCCAATCCTACTGATTTTTTAATAGATTTATCGATTTTAAGAGTAATCTATCGATCTATCGAAATCTCCACTTATAATAAAAATACTATTAGAAAAATTAGAGCCCACTAAAATTTTCAAACATACCATCTATTGCGGATATTAAAAACAGTTATTGCATTAATTTATTTTGCTTTCTATTGACTTTTTCAATTGTTATTTTTAACACAAAAAAAAACGTTTTTCTTCTTTCAGTTCTTTCAATCATATTATGAATGTTTTTCTTTTTTTTTGTTTAATGTACCTTTGATTAAAGAAAATATTTTATTGTTGATGCATGTGAGGAGAATGATTGGTCTGTTGAACAGCCTACCAAGAGAGAGGTGGATCTTTTCCATGATAGAATTACCAGTTTTAGACTCTTCTTGTCTAAATATGTATCAAAATGTGTATTAGTGACTTATTCGCCTTTGTTAAATATTTTGATATTGATAAATATATTAATAAATATGGACCTAAATAATCTATAGTGCTTTTTATCATGTTTTTTTTTATACTTAATTATATAATCTATGTACATTGTAATTGGTAGTAGTGCTGTTTTGTACATTTAAATAAATCAATAAAGTAAAATGCATTTAAAAGAACCTTTTTAATAAGAGCAATTAAAACGCATACTCAATCAATTTTAGAAACCATTTATTGAAATAAAAAAAAACAAAAATTAAAAGTTATCTAATCGGAAGGATGAATCAAATAAACTTTTACAAGTTTTTTAATATCAGACTCGAATTCACAATAACCGTAAGCCGCCGATTTCTGTTTTTAGTTAGTAACATTTTTACAGTACTAAATCTAATCTCATGCGACCGATATCAGAAAAGTGTAATTTTTCGTCTCATTTAAAAATCAGCCTTCGCCGCCCTAGACCCCCTCAGCGCCCCCTGATTTTCTTTGGGCCTTCAGCGCCCACTGTGAGAAGATCTATATATCACTAGATCATGCTATTACCCTACTCACTAAACAATTTATTTATTTATTATTTATTTATTTTTTGCAAGTGATATGATACGGAGTGGCTTAATACAGGTACGCTTTTTTTTTTCATTTTTTACATTCTATTTAGTTTTTATATAGAAAACTATAATTGGCCTAAAATTTTGGTTTATTTGTATAAACTGTATTTTTTGTTGTAATGGCTGTTGTTTTCTTTAAATAAATAAATAAATAAATAAATTAAACATAAATTCTGAGTTTGTTTAGGTTAATATTTTAATATTTAAAGCGTTAACATTGTTGTCAAAAAAAAGTTACATTAACATATTATAACAGAGATGAAGAACATTTTTGAGAAGCGAATATATAAGTTTACGCATCTACTAGG
Organism: Micrasema longulum; assembly: GCF_059751315.1. Taxonomy (NCBI): domain Eukaryota; kingdom Metazoa; phylum Arthropoda; class Insecta; order Trichoptera; family Brachycentridae; genus Micrasema; species Micrasema longulum. The sequence goes on from NW_028280467.1 coordinate 15,050, forward strand.
CTTATGACCTGTCATTGGCTGGTTTAAGTGACCACTTTACACTTTGTAACATTCACTATTCTACCTATAATTGAACATAATATGTCATATATGGATGTTGATTATTATAAAGGTTGATGTTGGTTGAAGGAATATAGATTCTTTAAATTCTTCCGCCTGTTGATGTTTGTGAAGTTAAACAGGTGAAACTATTATTCATACTCAACATATTGTTGATAAATCTACCTGATCCAAGAATAAATATAAAAAATCAAAAATATTTTCAGGCGTTGCCTAGTATGTAGGTAAAATAATTAAATCGGATGAATATCACCCTCCTCAAAAAAGTTTCGGATATTGAACTTCACAAACCTTAACAGATGGAAGAATTGAAGGAATACAGATGATCAAATATGGTCGGAATGCCGAATGTAACACAGTGTGTAAAGTGGCCACTTTAATCAGCCAATGACAGGTCTTAAGTCCAGTCGATATCCAGACATCTATATCCCTGTTGTATTATGTTAATATTAACAGCTCCCTAGGGGGTTGAATCCAGTCCTTGTCTACAAAAATTTGGTCAATCTCAAAACATTAAAGTGCATGGTAAGTATTGCATGTTGGTGTAATGACGTGTCCTGGCGGAGGGACGGATTCGTCTCAAAACCGGTAGATGTAGAAAAGTAGGTGAGTGGTTCTGTGCAATTATTTATTAACATTTGATTAAATATTTTCATATATTTCCCACATTTTCAAATTAATTATTGTCACACAAGCCTACATAATAATACAAGATTAATGTCTCCCTAATTTAAAAAAAATAACGATGTCGTTTTTTGTCATATCGGACCTACTTTATATGATTATATTCAAAAGGTACAAGGGAGTTTTAAGATATAACGTTTTTCAAACCTCTTAGACGTAAATAAACTTTTAAATACATATAAAGGAACCTGCTCAATGTAAATAGTGTATACAGTTTTAGATCATCTAAATTATAAACATTATGAATTTTTTTATTTATTTCCAGTACTCAACTGACATCCATCCTAAATCCCCTGTATGCTTTTTTTTTTGTTCAGGGCCTCAATTATGAACGCTATCTTCATCTGTAGATATCGAGACGGTATACTTAACTTCTGTACTATCAGTATCTATCTCGGCATGTTCTACCTACTTGTCATCTCGACATCATATGATCGAAACAAACCAATGAATGACCGCAAAAATTAGTCATTATTTATTTTTCATACGTTAATTTTTTCTCATGAAAAAAATAATTTGTTGTAATTTGAAAATAAAGACACTATCCTTTGCACAAACCCCTACCATCTCCCCTCCCTTATCTAGCCCCTTCCCTAGTCCGCATCCGACGCGTATGTTTTCGTTGGTAAATTACGTTTTTAATCTCAATTTTAAAAAAAATTAAAAAATAATAATTTTTGCTATTATCCAAAAAACTCAATAGGATATTTTTAAAAGTACGAACAATATGACCCCGAAAAACCGTGTATAGTATAAAAAATATGTACATTACTGAATATAACATCTTAATTCATACATATAACACGAGTTCATTAAGTGACAATTTATTATAAGATAGTTAATCGGGACAAAACATGTTTAATATTTTAATTTTATGTGTTATAATGAAAAATAATATTGTAATAAGACGTGTATTCAATGAATAAAATCTCTTTAATAAGTCAACGAAATTAGATATACATAAAAATAACAAGTATGTGAGTATCATATCGACAGTATCAAGAAAGGGGTGCTGCGTTGGTTTGGACACGTAGAGCGAATGTACAGCGAAAGAACGGCTATAAGGATCTACGCTGCGAATGTTGATGGATACAGAAAACGAGGAAGATCGAGAAAGACATGGCACGATCAAGTCCATCAAATACTTGAAGATGGACTCGTCAAGAGTAGGAACAATTGTCGTGCGTGCATGAGAAGATGTATGAATGTAGAGGAAGCGAGGTCTGTATGCAAAGACAGAGTGATATGGCGTTCTATCTCTCTGTCTACACGGCGTGATGGTTTGTTCGTTTGTTTGATATGTATTCCTTTGAAAATGTTAAGATAGCTAGAGAATCTTTTTCGAAAAACTCCTTCAGAGACGTGAAAAATATCAAAGTCGAAAGTAATATTAAATTATTATGATAATAAAACTTTGTTACCAGTGTTACACAATTTTATTGTTTCATATATTTATTTTAATGTTGACACAACTTTTAAGAAAAAAAAAAAATTTAATGGCTAATATGTAACAAGGCTTTATTATTATTATTTTATGTTAACAGTAGACTATTTAAATTTTTGTAAACATATTGTGTGTGAAAAATACGTATGCTTATAGTTCTAAATTATGTTTATATTACTTTTTAAATTTATGTAATTTCTTTGATTTTTTTCTTTGTAAAGAAAAAAAAAAGAAACCTGCTGACAAGCCGGTTTCGCGGTTTAGTGAATTTCATTAATTTTCATTTTGTATTTTCTGTTCATGTTTACCTTCTTAAATAAATACACACAATACATACAAGTACATACATCTATTTTTTTATCTGGTTCTGTGTGATACAACAACTCTCATCTATGAAATCAACTCAAACGACGTAACTTTGTTGTATGTGTAGCTATATTATCCATTAATTTAGCACATAGCTTCTATTAAAGTTTGTAAAAAATAGCACAATGAATTCAGTCAGTATTAGGTACTCTCATTACGATTGCAATGTCAACTGGCCGATTTGTTCTAGAAATAAATAATGCCAAAAACGGCCGCGTCGAGCGCCACATGTGTTGCGAGTCATATGTCAAAAATATCATCTCAAAGAAAAATAGTCCTTAACAATAATGTATGAAATAGAATCTTCAAAGAATTGGTGTAATCTAAAAATTTACTCTAGGAGAAAAATCCTGCCACTGTGATTAACATGTTTAAAAGATAGTAAACTTATATTTATGAAGAAAAAAGCTGTAGTAATCGGCTAGTTCATTGACTCATTGCTGGCGCTGGGCGCTTTCGTCATATTATACATTTATTTATTTATTTATCAACGGACATTGTCCATGTATACAATTTATAAGGTTTAAATATTACAATAAAAGAATAGTTGAAAACATTTTAAAAAAAGAAAAGAAGCATTGACAAACATAAGGGACATCGAGACAAGATCTGGACTATTTATTTAGTTCTCGTTTAAATCGTTGTAAACTTAAATAAAAAAAGTCCAGATCTTGTCTTGAATTAACAATACGACAAAGGCGATACATAAAACAATAATCTCTGCAATGATAGAGCCTCAGAGTAATAATTCGCTAGAGAAGCTCTTTTGCTCTATTGCAAAGAACAAAACCGTTTTTAGTTTAACGGCAAACGTGTAACGGACGGTTTCGTATTGTGCTTGCAATTCTCGACCCAAGTACTCATAGTATTGCTGTAAACTGTAGCCAACTTCGTGGTTGATAATAATATAATGGTTTTTGACCGCATGGGAGACTATATTAGTAGGAGCCTTAATAGCATATAATAATTTTGATTTAATCTTACTGTACCTATTTAACAAACTTTACAATTTTCTTATATAATCTCATGTTATTTTTTTACACTTTTGTTTAAAAAAAGAAAAAAGAAAAAAGAAAAGCTGATCGAGAGTTTACTTTAAATAAATAAAATTAATATTAATAATAAAAAAAAAGTAGTCCATTACAAATTAAGACCAAACATTCAGATATTTAGCAGGAACGGCGAGAAAGGGGTGACCTGATACAAGATACTCAACAGTCACTATAGCTGCCCAAATTTGGATCCCATGTTCAAGCTTAAACAAGATGCTCATCTTCGAGGCGACAGTCTCAGGCTGGAGAAAACAAGATTCAATCTAAATTCACGGAAGCATTTCCTGGGCAATAGGGTTGTTGATAGCTAGAATAAGCTGCCGCAAGAGCTGATCTCAATGTGCAATTTCAATGGGTTCAAAAATGGACCAGATTTGTTTCGAAAAAGTTTAAGTGCGCCAACAATAAAATTTCGTTAGAATAGATTTAAGCATTTCAGCTTTAAGCTGTTCGCTTAAAATTAATAATAATAATAATGTAGGTATTGTTTCGATCTTTATTTTTAAAAGAAAAAAAAATCTACAACTGAAATTTTGTTCGTTGTCGTCCACTCTATATTATACATAAATTAAATTGCTTGTCGGAATGTATGTAATTTATTGTGTGGTGTTTTTTGTGCAACGAATTTAAATATTTTACTAATGTTAGTCATAGGTATCTAATCAGGCAACTAATGGCTTAAAATTAGGCACTTTGGAGAACATCATACACTTTAGAGTTTTAAAATTGTTACTCTATGTATAATCTCAACGCTCCAGGGGGTAATTATAATAAATAATACGAGTCATTTAATCGTTAATAGAATTTAAATAAAATTAATGAAACGATGAATTAAATTTGGCGAGCTTCTATTAAAAACGATGGACTTCCCAATTTTATATTTTGTATTTTGTATTTTGTATTTTGTATTTTGTATTTTGTATTTTGTATTTTGTATTTTGTATTTTGTATTTTGTATTTTGTATTTTATATTTTGTATTTTATATTTTGTATTTTGTATTTTGTATTTTGTATTTTGTATTTTGTATTTTATATTTTGTATTTTATATTTTGTATTTTATATTTTGTATTTAATATTTTGTATTTTATAATTTGTATTTTATAATTTGTATTTCATAATTTGTATTTCATATTTTGTATTTTATATTTTGTATTTTATAATTTGTATTCTATATTTTGTATTTTATATTTTATATTTTGTATTTTATATTTGCACCACAACAGGCCAGTGTCCGTTAAAATTTATCTTAAACTGTATTTACAAACTAAAATTAAGTTTAAATTTATTTCAACAGAGGGGGAAATCATTTTTGAGAAGGGAATATGGAAGTTTAGGCATTTACAGGGCTTATGACCTGTCATTGGCTGGTTTAAGTGGCCACTTTCATAAGCCCTGTAAATGGCTAGACTTCCATATTCCCTTCTCAAGATTTAGATTCTGAGAATTTGGCTTTTAGAACGTGGTTTTTATATTGAAATTTTTTTGTGGTTTTCTGTTTTATTTGGTGAATTTTTAATTTTTTTAAATTTTTATTTTTGATATACATATTTTGTACTTATTACCTGTCATTAGCTGGTTTGAGTGGCCACTTTCATAAGCCCTGTAAATGCCTAGACTTCCATATTCCCTTCTCAAGATCTGGATTCTGAGAATCTGGATTTTAGAACGTGGTTTTTTATATTGAAATTTTTAGTGTTTTTTTATTTCTTCAATTTTTTATTTTTTTATTTTCGATGTACATATTTTTTTTTCATAGTAATAAGAGTTTTTATATGTTTATAGAATTTAAGAGATAAGATTAGTATATATATTAAAACTTAACTATAAGCACCTGCTGACGAACTGCATTTTATGCAGTTCAGTAGGACTTGATAATTTATATGTTAATTTTTGTATGCTTTTGATAAATAAATATTAAAAAAAACATTATTTCCCTCTCCGTTGAAATAAATTTAAATATGAATAACTCCCTAGGGAGAAAATCCAGCCAGTCTGCTAGCACTTGGACTTACTCAAACATTGTTGAATTAACTACCCGTTAAAATAAAAAGTATAAAAATTGGAAAATTGTTTTCAAGCGTTGTCTAGTAGGTGATTTGGTTCAGCCGGATGAATCTCACCCACGTGATAAAGGTTTCAGCTCTTTTACTTTTAAAAAATCAACAGATGGAAGAGTTGAGGATGTGTGGATGTTCAAACATAGGCTAAATAGTGAATGTTACGCAGTGTGCAAAGTGACCACTTAAACCAGCCAATGACCGGTCATAAGCCCTGTAAATGCCTAGACTTCCATATTCACTTCTCAAAAATGTTTTTTCCCTCTCTGTTGAAATAAATGAATAACTCCCTAGGGAGGAAATCCAGCCAGTCTGCAAGCATTTGGACATACTCAAACATTGTTAAAATTAAGTTTTCTGTATGAAAATTGAATATGTTTACATTTTTTTTCCCAAACATGTTCAATTACAGGTTACCGTCGGGGATACTTTGTTTTTTTATACAAGTATATACATTTTCGTACATAAATATCGATGTTAGTTTATACCGTCTTTATACGTGCCGATGAAGATGGCGTTTGTAATCAGCCCAATGCCTTGATTATTAATCTTCATCTGTACATATCGAGACGGTATACTTAACTTCTGTACTATCTGTATCTACCTTGGTATGTTCTACCTTCTTGTCATGTCGACATCATATGATCGAAACAAACCAATGAATGACGTATCTTCGCAATCGCTAGAAAGAATTTATCTTCAACTATATCGTCAAGGTGAAGGTATGACGTCTTTATCTTCCCATCATAATCGAGGACCTGGAGAATTATGGACCCTTTTTAAAAAATCGACATTTGCTTGAAACGTAATTTTTCTGGAAAGGGTTTTTTTGTGATTCGCATCATTACAAATGTATTTAATTAATTTTATTATTTTCAAATAAAGCACCTTTATTTAATGCTCTAAGCAAAGAAATATAAAAGTCCAGAAACCGCGCCTGCGTCGACTAAACTGCTCATAAATTAGTAGTTTTACGTTTTGGCCATTAGTTACTCGATAGACGTTTCTTAGTACGCAACTTAAAAAAAAATGTTTTTTAAAAAAAAAAATATTTTAATAAATAATACTTACGTGCTTTTTTTTCTATTGCAATCTATTTTATAATTTATATAGTTCATGATTTTCTTTTATATTTTATTAGCACCCAAAATAAATAATTGAAATTGGGGATATGATAAAAAATCGTGTTCTGATAAAACGACGAGAATTTGGTATTTTTTAACCTGATTTTTAGCGTGTTTTCGTGAGTTTTTTTCAGGTAATTGATGCGTCTCGATACTCGCTGTAAATAATAAAATAAAAAAAACAAATTGCTAGGGGGGGGGGGGGGATATCGCGTTTTGAAAAAACGAACTGTTTTTTTTCGTTCTTACCGGGGATCGAACCTGGAGCCTTCCGTGCGTGAGTCAAGTGTCTTACGCCACCGCTGATGCCGCTGGATTGGATCCAATTTAGAGGAGTTAGTCGTCCTAGTTTTCCATTATTTAAACTTTCTGGAATACATTCGAAGAAACTAGGTAAATCAACCTATTCATTAATTATTCCATTTCCCCACCTAATGGTGCATAGGACACTGCATTGTTACACAAACCGCATTGTATTTTGATAATTTTTGTTGCATGAAGGTATGGATGCTTTTTTTTACGTAATGGGAAACGTTAACGTAAATATATGTATGTTTACAATTAATATAAAAAAAATGTATCAAGTAGTAATATTACATATTTATATTTTTTTGACTGAATAAACTTTTAAAAAATGCCAGTTGAATGACTAACATTTTCTAGTCTAAAAACACCGTTTCAAATTGTATTCACGGACTCACGGATCAGAGGCCCGAGGCTCGAACTTCGCTCTGTCACAACCTGATTCCTATTTTCTTAAAGTGAGTTTTTTACAACTCGTTGAAAATAACCTCCAAAATTAAAATATTTGCGTAGAAAAATACAACAAAAATGAAGTCAACCATGTCAGGAATCGAACCCGAGACCTCTTGTATAGTAAGCAAAAGCGCTGACCATATAATTACGAGGCGAACAACCAAATTAACTAAAACGGGGTGAAATAAAAAAAATATATAAAAACTGTGTAACTTTGATTAAAGTACGAATCCGGAAATAAAAGTAAGCAGAAATTTCAAAATACATGAAGAGATCTCTAATCGGTGAAATAAAAAATACAAAAATCAGTCGGGAAAATTACATGGTGCCACCCTTTGTTACTATGTGTTATACATATTAGGGTAAGCGAAAGGTCTAAGGTTCTTTGAACGATACAATTCCAATGTTTAAATGTACGTACACTTTGTAGTTCTCGTGCTACAGAAATTCCACCTGTTATCAGTTATGCCTGACGCATGACCCAAGCTGACCTCCGAACGTCTTATTTTGAAAACATGCCAGTGAAAGATGATCAAAGAGTAATTTAATGCTGGCAGTTCAAATCAAACATCGCACAAATAGTGCTAGTTGTATTATTGGTTAGTTACGTGTGTAAGACCCTCGAGCCTCGAGTCCCATCTCTCTGTAATCTGCCCAACCGCGTGTAACCTCAACACTCCGATAGGCTGCCTACTCCAGTAACTGCACACTGGCTGTACTCTGTACTGACACCATGCATCGGCTACGCGGACCACGGGCATAGGCAATCTAACCAGGCCGTAGTCAGTAAACAGTATACGGAGTACAGCGTACAGCAGTCAGGCTCCGCAAGCCACCGACAGTAGACTTCGCTCGCGTCGGCGCTGCCGCGTACGGCTCGCACGCTAATCGCGAAGGTTTTACCGAGACGCAGGGGCGTGGAAATGGTGAACTGATTACTCAAATTTCACCTAAAAAACAGTGATTTCTCTGACCCAGTGTTCCCGCGTGATTGTTGCACGTTAACCGTTAAATCTTTGAAATTACACGCGTATACGCAACACAGAAACCGCGGTAAAACAATAACATTATAACTATTTTAACTTCGTTTCAAAACAAGTTGTTTGTGAACAAAAACCGTCGGTTGTGTTATCACACGGAAACAAACGAGATAGGAATATTGACTATCATCAGTCTGGTGCGAGAATGACTAAACAATTTATCATTTTAATTTCCAACAACTCTCCGCGGTAATCCGATTATAATTTAACGAGAAGAGATCATAAACAGGTTCTCGAAGTGAACATATATCGCGAAGTCGTAAAATCATTTCTAATTTCGAAGATCAAAAGCCGCAAATGTTGCGAGCATATCATGGAATAGATTGTTATGACTAGATCTGAATGAGCTTACCGAACACCGGTGCGATCTCTGCTCTCCCGTCTCCAGTAATAACGCGGAATGATAATATTCACCTGCCTCAGATTAGTGGCGGAACTACTTTCTATGGCCGTGTTTCGGCACCCGTCTGTATTACCATCCTAGACATTGATCTGATATGTTTATTTAACAACAGAACTATCGAGCGTGCCGATATTGCCGAAACACATACAATTAGTACCAATGTAGCAATTACGAGGACAGCTGTATTCGGTGTCTTACCGATCCCCCGAGGCATTGGAGAGTCGGATAGGAATCTGTATTTGTTACGAAGCGGAGCGGCGTAAGAAGAAAAGCCATTTCCAGCGTGAGCTCGCACGACTTTTTTTATTTATTACAACCCGAAGACTTCTAAGAATGTAATTACTGCCGAATGTAATTACTACGATAGTAATAATTTTTTTATATTAAAACATCTTATTAAAAACTATGTTCATTATGATATGAATAAATGGAGAATATCCCTGTGGAAATATGGGTCAGACATAAATTAAAGTGCGCAAATGAGATAAACATTATCTTAAAACGCAATTCATTTAAAGCGAGTGTCTTATGATTGATTAAGATTTTAGTTGTTATGTCATTGTCGTATTTATACCGCCAGTTAAATAATTGCGAGAAAGAACGCCAAAATGTCGAAGTTCGCTAATTGTCTCGTGAGTCTTTCGTAAATGCTCGAGCAGTATGCCTGAGTGTGAGCATTACGTTAATGTAGTTCGTATTTTAGTTCCATCGGCTGAACTCACCGCTGAAATGCATCGCAGGGCGCAAGAAGCCTCCGCCCAGGCGGCCTCCCTGGCGGATCCCGACGCCAAAGGCCACGATCTCGGGGACAACTGTCCCCACGATACTCCGTGCAAGTTGAAATGCAGGGAAAGGAATCTCGGCGAAAGAGAGAAGTTCAACTTCTTCAAAGGACACGGCTTGCACGAGCAACCCAGGCGCGAAAGGGCACATCACGAAGGACACTCCAATGAAAAGTTTTATCAAAGGCTTCATTCCAAGGAAAAAGGATCTCACGATACTCACGGGCACAGACATAGAGATAAACATTACGATTATCAGGAGAGGTCTAATGCTACGTTTCAAACCAAAGATGAATGTTCTCAATCCAACGCTTTACCGGAAGTGCGAAACTATCCTAAGAGTCGGATGCAAGTAAGAATAGATGGTCCCGATTCAGTTCGCAAGATCTCAGAGCCATCTCCTTCCTCGCGTTATTCGTCGAGGTCTCTTAACCAGAGGCTTACAGTTTTACACATGTCTAAGTACAGTAGAGAAGGCGTGCCATCTCCAGAGATGTCTGACGGGGAGGGAAGGCGATCATGGAGTAGATCACCTTCTCCGACGCTCGCGAGGCTTAACCCAGGATATGACCAGTATCAAAAATCCTTACTGGAAGTGCCTTGGTGTAGCGACTATGGGTATGCTTCGAGCGACGATCTTAGTTCTGAATGGGATTCGGATGTTCCCGAACCTCCTCCTCCATTGCACCCCAAGGTAATTATTATTTATCTATCGACTTTTAAATGTTGATTCATTTTTGAAATAACCGACGTCAAACATCAACTGTGTGATTTTACATTTTGTTATTTGTTTAACTGAAGACAAATATAGATTCCAGAAGATTTTAATGGCTAAAACAATAACATTGTATGTTTTTAACTATTATTTAATGTTTTGACTTTAAAAATGATCGTTGTTCGTATTGATGCAGAATGCAGGAAAAACGGAATATCGCTGGCAGATGTTTAAACAATTATGTAAACATGTCACGTGCCGTTGGTCATTGATTTAATAGCAATAGTGATCAAACGCATTAGGATGATAAACCAAGGCCAATAATAACTTATAATTAAATGTATATATAATTATATATTGTTTAAAGGACCTATCTTTCAAATTTACTATTCATAAAGTTTTGTTTCGCGACAAACAAAACCATTAAAAAATATTTTTTATTTACTAATAACTGAAAAATATGGTGTTTTTTATTTACGGATCTATTTTTTTTTAATTTTTTTTTTTATTATTTATTTATTTAGTTCTATGTATTACATAGTCTAATATATATTTACAACACAATATTTACATCTATACTTATTCTAACATTATTTATCACTATTATACACTTAGTATCCTAATTTATAATATTAACTGTTTCATATGTACATTTTCATTAATTATATTCACTATTTACACTATTTACTACCTAATATTTTTCACATATATACTTTTTACATTTAATTTTCAATATATTTACATTAATTTCATTTTTTATGCTTTCTGGCATTTCTTCAAATAGTTTTATTCCCTTGTACATAAGGCAGTTCTGGGACTATAGTATCATGTATTATAATATAAGACCGGCTGATACTTTGTTAAAGTGGCGTGGCAGGGCTCTTGGCTTCAAAGAGTCAGGGATACAGTAGAACTCCAAATCGTACCCGACTATCAGAATCGCTGGTTGTCCGAATCGCTTTCAGAATTTCATTTAAAAAAATTAAGACGGGAACATACTGCGATTCGCAAAATAACGACTTGGCTGCGTGAAAATTAATGATGACAGTCAAACAGCTTACTTTGACCGAGATGTTCAGCAAGCAATGACTCAGTTACATTTACAGTGCGGTACGTACATGCTGTACAACACTTGTATCTACGCTTAACATGTAAAAGTGTTGCCTTTGCATTTAATCAATTAAAAGCTCTTTTTCTTTAAAAATAGTATTTTCTCCAGTTTTCCACATACATATGCCTAGTCATTAATTAAAATATATACTTTTTCGAAAAAAAAATATATTTGAATTTTCGATTATCGATTATCCGAATGGGGTTCGGTCCCAATCGATTCGGATAATTATTGGAGTTCTACTGTACGTTATATATTTTTTCTAATATGTGTCTTAGTATGAATAAATAATTATTTGTTTAAAAAGAAGCGTTTATTAAATAATCCTAATGAGGCAGTTAAACATGATATACTGCCATAAATTTATAAATGTTTTGCAATAAAATTTCACCAAAATATACGTCTTTTCGAAATACAATAACATAAATAGAAATTTTGAAGGTATTTATAAAAATATAAACATCAATGCAGGTTGATTACCATGATGAGTCGGATGTTTTGCCATTAATTTTTTATGTTGCTTTATTTTCGTCAGCAGAATCCTAAAATCCCCGCCGTCAACTGTTTGCATTCGGCTCCTTGTTTTGACGTCAAGTGCGCTTATGACAAAATATTTATCTATGGACTCTCAACTCGAACATAAAAAATGGTACAATGTCTGCATACGGTTAAACTCCAATTACCCGGATTGACGAGTGCCCGACGTTACCATGTATGCAGAAATATGGATACTTAAATTAATTATGAAAATAAAGCAATGTTTTGAAAGAAAACGCAATATTTACTCTAAGATTACTTTTTTATTGTTTTTTTTAAATAATACAGAAAATGAAGAAGTTCATAAGAAAATTTGACATGAATATTTATTTTTATATGCGGTAAAAATTAAAGCAATTAATTGTGCAGCGAAGTTTCTTGAAATGTATGAAAAAATAAATTAAAATGATTTTAATAAAAACAAACTACTTTGAATGTCGTCACAAGATCTTCCGAATCAACCAATGATAATAGAGTAGTTTTAGATTTCCGGTTTACGGTCATTCAACTGACCAATCAGTAGAACTTACCGAGAAGAAGGGGACTTGAGACGTCACACGTGAAATAATTTCAAAAATACAAAACTTCAAATAAATCATAGCGCTGATAAAACGATATGTAAAATTTTTATTACAGTAACAAATAAAAAAAAACACAGAACTTCTTCATCGCAAACACATTAAAAATTTACTTAAACTTGACGCACTTCCCGCCAATGCCTTTTTTTATTTGTTATTATAACATCTTTATTTTTATTTCCTGATAAAGATCCTGATATTTGGCAATCCGGATGACTGGAGCTCGGATAAACGGAGTTCTACTGTATTTCATAAGGATAAAATATTATTATCTCATTGCCTTCATTTTGCTTCCATTGCCCTCCTACCTCCCCCAGGGCCAGCAATGCGCCTGGTCCCCTTCAGCGCCCCGGGGACGGGTACTTTATTTATTTACTGCGCATAATTTTTATAGCGCCATTTTTGTGGAAAATCACCTCAAGGGCGCTGTAGAATAAACATCCCAACACGTCCTGCAGCTAAAGAGCGCATAGGAATTTGAGATTTTAGGTCCCCTATTCTTGTCAGATTGTTTTAAATTAAAAAAATATTCAGGACATTCTTTAAACTCTGTCACATCTGAGACCACGATGATCAGTATGAGCAAGAAGACATATTGGCACATTTAAATAAATTATTAGAACGACTAAAATCTTAAAACATAAAAGATAAATAAAAAACAAATGGTTGCTTATTTCTGTAGGGGAGAAACAAGGAGGGGGGAGCCTGATACACTGTCAACCGCACGGTCGCGCCCCCCTCGTTTCTCCCCTGCAGAAGTAAGCAACCATTTGTTTTTTTTCTATATTTTATTTTTAAAAATTTTAGTCGTTCTAAAAAATTATTTTAATGTGCCAATATGTCTTCTTGCTCATACTGATCATCGGAGTTCCGGATGTGACAGGGTTTAAAGAACACCCTGTATATGAGCTAGATAAACATGTGTTGCAGTTACAGGCACACGGATGATTACAATCTAACCCCCATTTATATTTTCAAAAAAAAATACTAAGATGTGTTTTAAATAAAAAAACAAATTAAAAAAAAACGTTTACAGGTACAATCTAGATTACAACATATCTTGCAGCTACAGAGCGAATGGACAGTTAGAAATCTAGACCATATTTACACTAAATGATTAAGTTAGAAATATTTTTATGATAAATTTAATTTACATAATATGAAAGGTTATAGATCAAACATCTTGCAGCCAAAGCGCATTAACGAATGGAATTCTGGCAACATAAAAATAATTTCAAAAATTTTACAAAAGACAAAATACATTGAGCAGGCAGTGGCGAGCCGTGATTTATTTTATAGGTAATCTACAAAAAAATGATAATTAATTTGTACCTAAATATAAATATATAAAATTATATAAGTAACGTAATTATAAATGACTATTTTTTCTGTGGTTCTGTAAAAATCAACGCGAACAACAATTATCATTAACCACGCGATAAATGTAGCTCTATTCTACACTATTTTAATACAGTACTCGTATAAAAGTTTGTTAACAAATACCACAATGACATTCATGCAGCAACTGTCAACACTGAGCACTGGCCAATTCTTTTTTGAATTAATAATGTCAAAAACGGCCCCTGCGAACGCCACATGTCCTATGTGATACATACATAATATGTCAACGATATCCTATCAAAGAAAAAATAGTCCATCGGAAAAAATATTCCAAATAATAGTTTCCAAATAGAGAATCCTCAAATAATATTTGTAATCTGAAAGCTTGTTTTAGTACTAAAAAGGCTGACTTGTGTAAAAGATGTTAAATATTGTGTACTTTTTTGTATGGAGAAATAAGCCGAGGTATATTTTTGTAGGAAGATATAAACGGTGTTGGTGATTTATAATAAATTACAATTATTTTATTTATTTTCCCATAAACATATTTACTGTAAAACATTTTTATGAAAAGGCCAATATAATAGTAAGCTGTACATAATCGCTTATTTTGATGATTCTCCCCTGGTAAATAGGAAGTTTGCCAAAAGTAAACAGAAAAAAATGAAACAAATAGATCTTTATTTATGAAAATCTTCTGTACGTGTGATGTCACTAAACTCCTCGTAAACGGCTTAACCGATTTACGTGTGGTTTTTTGCACAGTAATGAACTTTGCGCTGTGCATGTTTGTAGATCAATTTGATCTGTAAAAAAAAGTTATGAGCATAATTTTTTTATTCATCGACCTACCAGGGTTAGAATGCATATTAGAATGCATTTGCAGGGTTAGAATGCATATACAAAAAAATGGAAAGTTGTTGTTTTTTTTGTGTGTAAAAAAGTCTGATTTTACAAACAACATTCGCTGTTAATGGATCCCAATCAGATTCTTTCCGTTAATTCCTTAGAATTTCTCCCCATTTATTTATTTTTCATGGATTTTCAGTAATGATGAAATGATATTAACCGACATTTAACACATTTTTGTAAATCGTATTTCTACATACAGTGCGCCCTCGTAGGTAGAAGAGCAGAATTTGATACATAAAATAATTCGTTATCAAATATAGAAGTGTCAAATTCTGCTCTTGCAAAAAGAATTCTACTTTATGCAAGAGCAGAATTTGACACTTCTATATTTGATAACGAATTATTTTATTTTTTGGAATTCGACCATATAAAAAGGACCTATAGTCCTTAAAATATAGCTTGATTAGAACGACAGCTGTCAAACTAATTTCATTAGTGATGGGAAATTACTGATCACTGATCCAATTAATTTTATCAGTTATTTCATGCAATCATAAAACTCTGTTTCCGGAAATTGATATAAAAAACGCAAAAACAAGCTTATTATAGTGTGTTTAACACAATTATTCACCAAAAAATGAGACATTTATACTTTTTTCATGAACAACATCAAATGAATTACTTTTTTATTCGATCAATTTACATTGATCTATTTATCCCATCTCTAACGTTTTTGCAAAATGACGTAACCTTGGTTTATTTTAGTTTTCTTTTAGTTTTAAAGCTGATTTTATATTTTAATGTTGATTTGTGTTTCAAGCATTGTATTAAAAAAATAAATCAACACGCCAGATACAAAATATTTTTCGTGTGTCAATATAAAAAAACTCCTTTGTCGTTACTACAAAGTTATGTCGTCACCTACTTAAATTCAATATTTGAATATTAATAATTTTTAATTCTGGAATTCAATCATAACCAAGTACCTAGGTAACTACTTATCAATGAAAAGTCTTTTGTCCAAGCTAATAGCAGGCAAGGTTGTGATCGGGTTGTGGTCCTGTGTGTGGTTGTGGTCTAGTGTCTCGGACTCACGGACCAAAGGTCTGAGGTTCGAATCCCACTCTACCCCAACTCGATTCCCATTTTCTAATAGTGAGTTATTTACAACTCGTTGAAAATGGCACTAAAAATGAAATATTTGGGTAAATCAAAAGAACGCAAATATTTCTTTTTTTAAAAAAAAAATAAAAAGCCAACGTTCAGATAGGACATCGTCTGTCGGGTCCACTAGTTAAGGTACAAATATACATAATATACGTCAAGTTTGAGAACCTGTGATTTAATAATCTTGATTTTTACGCACTGCTCGATTAAACACGGCATAAAAATATTTTTAAAGTATTCATAACCTTGGCGTTATGTTGTCGTTTTACAAATTAATGGACATGTTGCAAATTGCAAATTACAAACTTCTCTGGAATGGATATTTTATTATGTCTTGTTTGATAATTTTCCACACATAACATAAATATATTTCCTTACGTAAACTTCCTCTGTGCATTAATATATATTGAGTATATGAAGTAAACACACCAAGAAGAAGAGAGCTTTGATTAGTAAAATTATGAAATATAATCAATAATTATATCATATTATGCGATAGATTACGTGGAGTGTAAATAACGTGTTAGCATTTTGAACTTTAAACATATTATACATGTCACTATGAACTCTGACAAGCGATTAATCTTTACGAAAAACATCTTATTTAACCTTTTCAGACCTGAATCAATTTTTGTAAATACAAAATATGTTTTGTAATCTGAATGTACTGAAACAATATATGTACCTTAAAGGATAAATCATTGGAGTCACATTGAACGCAATGTTCAGGAAAGAAGATTTTGTGATATAACTTTAGAACCAAATGAGATAATTTCAACCTGTAAAGAACTTTAAATGTAAAATAAGAATTTAAAAAAAAATATTATAGTACATATTTAAATAGCGCATCTGGGCAACTGATGTTTTTTGCATTATAACAGAGTGAACCTCAGATTTTTAATTTAACTTAAAAAATCATTTTTACAACCAAAGTGGACTTTATTATGTATCTTTTTTGGGTGATACCGTGTATGTTGGATTTGATCCGACGTTTCAGCAGTTGACGCAGTTTTCCCTGAAGATGGCTCCTGCAATGGTAGCCGAAACGTCGGATCAAATCCAACATACACGGTATCACCCAAAAAAAGATACATAATATTGATAACAGTGACCGTGAAAACCTTCGCACCTATTTAAAGTGGACTTTGTTTTTTTTTCACGCAGAAAAAAGCTTATTGCGATAATTTCTGTATGTTTAACTTTTGAATGGCAAGAAGTGGACTCCCATGTTTTATCCTACAATGATTATTTAAACAATTTTTGTGTGTTTATTTTTTAATTTAGGTACTATATTTTGGAAGTTGTTTAAAGTGAATTTTTACTAAACATTGGATCTCAAACTGATAATAAATCGACAATGTTTATAAAGCATATGTTAAACATTATCATTATACATAGTTTCATTTTAGTGAAATACAATAATTTAATAAAACCTTAATAAACTTGGGTTAAATTTCATATAAAGACGACAGAAACACATTTCAAAACAAACAAGCAGCTGTCAAACTAAAAAAACTCAGTTTTCTGTCAATATAAACAGAGACTTACTTAAGCGGCCTCCGTGGTTTAGTGGTCAAGAAACTTTACTCACACACGAAAGGTTCCGAGTTCGATTTCCGGTGAGAACACAAAAATTAAAATGTGATTTTTCTCAAGCCTGGGTGTTCTGTGATGTAATTCACTACTGTAATTGGGCCTCCTGGCCTGTTGTGGTGCAAAAATAAATAAATAAGTAAATATCAGTAATAAAAAAATAAACTCGCCGCTTTTTAATTTTGGTAGGTAGGTACCGGAGTAAATACATGTATTAAAATTTTGTTTTTATTAGAATTAGTTCCCGGGATGAACGGGTTAATATAAATATTATGCAATACTGAGTGAAAGCCCGTCAACTATCAAACGATTTATTTATATGTGTAATAATATATAATATATTTTTGATTGTACCAATGCTTCTGTGAAGCATAGTCTTTATTTAAGAAAATATGCATTTGATAATAAAATATTATTTTTAATAATAAGGCTTACAATGTTAAAAAATATTCGTCCTGATAAACTGCTATTTAAAAAAAAAAAGAAATAGAAATACTTCAGTTTTTATTATTTACACAAATATGAACATTTTCAGACCATTTCCA